>NC_067231.1:27011458-27311458 GCF_019924925.1 Ctenopharyngodon idella
AGCACTAAGGAGGACAGCTAACCGTTAGCATTCTCAGATACTTGGCTAATGCTAACTAGCTCAATACAGATCCTGAGACCAGCTGCCAGGGAGGAACGCGCACACAAACACGCCGCATGCATGTTTAATGAGGGTCACGTATTTTGTTTGCGATCAACCTATCGTTTTCCCGAAACACCTCACGGGCGATATTTATTTTCAGGGGTGACCACAGCGTAGAAACACATGACACAATTATTTTTCATAAGCATATTAGTTAAAATCCAGCTGACTCCAGAGTTTGTCAATAACGAAGCTGGTAATGAAGTGTTTTGAGCGAATGTGAGATGTGGACGTGTGTAATGGCATCATTTGGAGGCCAGTCACAGATGCAGCATGAGGAGCTGCGCTGTAATTAGCAAGAAATGCTGTACAGGTTTTCCACTAATTAGCAAATTATGCTGAAAATAGCATCAAGCTAATTAACAGTTATTATGCCATTTTTGAAAGTATGACTTTAATTAGCAAAGTCCTGACGCATGCAATTTCAAACTTGTCCAGGAAAAACACAGGACATGATCAAGAGGCAACGCAGATGATTAAGACGAAGTCGCGAAAAAGAAAGAGGGATGGGAAAGGAGATGCGGAGAGAGAGGGAGAGCACGCTTTTGTCAAATTTCCATGCAAATGAGGGCAATGCATGTGCATGTATGCATGTGTGTGCTAGTGAAGTGGTTTGTGACTCAGAAATGGGTTGCAGGTGAATGCAAATTAAATAGAGGAATTTGAATGATCATTTGTAATATTAATACATTTAATTTTATTGACATTTTTGTTGTACTATAACAATTTTGGTGCTACGCTGTAAAATCCAGATCCTTAAGCAAAACCAGTTGAGAACCGCCATGCTTGTGCATGCACTTGTGTGCACATGCATGCATGCATGTGTGTGTTGTTGCCAAAAGGCTCTCTGTACAGCAGACTGGTGGATGTCAGGTGGCGGCGTCACCCATAACAGGGACTGAGCTCAGCTGCCGCTGCGAGCAGTTACTTATTCTACTCCAGTGCACATTAAAAGAGCCTCGCAGTCAAGCCAAGCAACAGCACCCAACCTGACAGCATAACAGCAATCACACACCCCACAGCCTGTGGAGAAAACACACGCACACACACGTCTCGCAGCAAACACACGTAGCGTGCCAGGTCTTTAACACGCACGCAAACACACGTTAACATTGAAGCAGGGACGTGAACACGTGCTTTCACACACATATGCTGTCAAATGCATGCGTGCTATCACACAGGTCTCGTTTGGCATTGAAAAATGTAAAGCAAACCAATTTTAAACTGCTAAACAGTATGGCGGGATATTACAGCGATAGGCGCTTTAAAAGGATTTGATGATAAAATGATTGTCATGCCATTTTTTGGGTTTGGAATCGAAAAAACAACTGATCAAAGTTGTTATCCATCTCTCAGTCTCTCCAGATCTTGCTTTCCTCACGGACGGTCCTCTACTCATCGGGAAGATGGTACGGAGGAGAGACGGAGAGATGTCAAGCCAAGTTGTGACACTACCACATATGGCCTGTTCATCAATCAGCTTAATCAAGCAGCAAGCAGAAGCAAAGATGCCTAATTGCCAACCGCACTCGGCGGCCAGATTCGTTTGCCGGCAAGCTCCGAAACTGATCTAGATTCAGCTAGGGTGGCAGAAAACGCACAAAGAAATCACAGATTTTGCCCTGGCATTTGCGATTAGCAGGCAAAATTCAGGGAAAAAGAAGGAAAATACAAACAATTAAGCATTAAAGTGCTGAATTTTGACTTTAGTCATGGCTAAAGTACAACATGCAGTTATAGTACTGCCTTATTGCTTTGATAAAATGATTAATAAAAAATAAAAAATTATATATATATATATATATATATATATATACACACATACATATACATATATGTAAAAAAAAATAAAATAAAAATTGTTGGTTTAACTTAAAAAAGTAAGTTGGCTGCCTTAAAATTTTGAGTTCATTAAAAATAAAAATTTGAGTTAATACAATGAAGGCGATTGGTTTAATCAACAGAAACTCAAAATATTATGTTATCTGAAACACATTTTTTCAAATTATTATTATTTTTTAATATACATTCAAAATTATTATTAAAATAGTTTGAGGTCTTCTATAGGCTAGTGTCCCCATAAAAGTTATCAAAATTTACATTCTCTTTTGGTAAAAAGAACGTGAAATTGAAATTATGAGATTAAATTGTCTTAAAGTAGGAAATTTTCTGTCGCTTTCTGAGGCGTTGCTGTTTTTATCTCAGACAGTGAGAGAGAAAGAGCTTTTCTAAACACATGAGGTTCCTTGAGGGGGGAAGAACTCATGGAGAGCTTCCTGTTTTCCAGATCAAACCCTCTGGGATTTTAGAGGGGGAACAACTACACTCACAAAATGTAGAAAGAGGGGGAAAGTGAGAGATTATTCCCCTGTTCCTCGCTTCTAAAGCCCCTCGTGCACCCTAGCTTCATTTCCATCCTTCTTTCATGGGATAAACACTTGCTTGTCGCAACGGCGGGATAGCTTTTGTCTGTTCTTCCTTTTTTCCCCATTTTTTTTCTTTCCCTTTCTGTCTTGTTTTCCTTAAAGGCAGTGACTGACAGCTGACATTCTGATATTTATTATTGAGGAGGAGACTTTTGATGCTATCTGCCCATGCAGAAATATAAAAAACACGGTCCAAATGTCAAAGACCGAATATTTTCTCCTGTTTTATATGAAATGACCTCTTGCAATGCTTCTCTTATTGTGAGCGGAGCGGTTTGCGGCCTGCCGGCGATATGCATGTGCGGACACAGATAGGACTTCACTCTGTTGTTTCGGAAGAGGCCAGGATAAAAAAAAAAGCCGGGAAGCTTTCCGGCCTCACAGAGCAGGGGGGATTCAGGATAAAGCAGGAAAATCAAATGACTCTGGCATCGGCGTGATCCTACGTGCTAAACTTGGACCCAATTCAAAAAACGGAGGGAGATGGATGGAGAGAGAGAGGAACAAAAGAGCAGGCCGATGGCTGTAGTCAATTTTCATATGAATAGCAGGTTTAACATATCTCTAGGAAAGGGCAGCTCTCGCAGGCTTGGGCGACGTCCAGAGGTCCAGAGCTCTCTCGTGCACCCGCATGTTGAAGAGGGCACGCACATACACACGCGCATGCGCACGCTCACACACACACACACACACACACACACACACACACAGTGTCCATAATTAAACTATCGTGTTTCAAAGTCCTGACAACAGCATAGAGAAGAGCAGAACAAGACGATAATTTCATTAGGCCAACTTATAATGAGGAGCCTTTCACCACCAAAGAGGGGGGCGATCTCACAGAGAAACAGCCCTGCCACATGAGGTAACACAACAGAAGACCACCATACAAGATATCCAACCCAGAGAAAAAATAAAGAAATTTAATAAGTGCAAATAAAAGCAAGTAATTGCAGTCAATTTTTTGAGAATGTTTTCTGAGGGTTTGCTAGAGGGTGGCTTGGGACCTTCAATGTAAATCTAGTAAATCTATGTTTTTGTTTTTTAAATGTATGTTTTGTTTCAAAAGAACATTGAACTGAGAATTTGAATTTGAACTGAGATAGCAAACATGACGCAGAATTGCAATTCGAATTTGAATGTAAGGAAGTAAAGTTGGACAATTTTTGAAATTTTTACTGAAAATGTACAATGATAGATAGATAGATAGATAGACTGTAAAAATTATTTTCATGATTTGTTATATTTTTTCTTTTGTCAAGTTAACTTAGATAATCAATGTAGTTCAGATAACATAATATTTTGAGTTTCTGTTGATTAAACCATTCGCCTTCATTGTATTAACTCAAATTTTTAAGTGAACTCAAAATTTTATGCCAACCAGGTAACTTTTTTAAGTTAAACCAACCATTTTTTTTTACAGTGAAGACAGACAGACAGACAGACAGACAGATAGATAGATAGATAGATAGATAGATAGATAGATAGATTCCTTAGCAAACACCTTTAAAACACCAATACCATTCTCAAGCTGTTGGTTTAACGCCACTTTGAATTTGAAATCTCACACTTTCTCTGTTTTTTTCTGTGTGTGTCGAATGTTATGCTGCCATTGTTTGATCATTGAAGGAAAACAACAGTTGTGCGTTCGTGTGGGTGGGTTTTATGAGGCTGGAGTCTCTCTCTTATTTCTGCATGAAATTAGAATTATATAACATTTCCTTTGACTGACATAAGGTAAAGTCATGCACTTAGATATTACAGCATTCAAACATTATTTTTTTAGGCGAATGGTCGTTCCTTTTTTTTTTTTTTTTTTTTACTTGAGAGAGTCATTACGGCAGGGTTTAATTCTTATTGTACTTTATTTATTTCTCTCTTTAGTCAGCAGGAGGAATTTGCATACTTAATTGATCAATATGCTTCGTGTTCCTTTTGCACATCTGCCAGGCTGCTCCCTACTGCCACAGTCTCTCATTCCTCAAAGTGACAGCTCTCTCAGCCTCACACACACACACACACACTAACACTCCCTCTCGCTTTACAGCATGGACACTCATTCACAGAGACTCAATGGTCCGTTCTGGGTTTCAAACAATGGTTCTTCATCGCGCCAGACTTTAAATGCACTGATCTACAATGGACGAAGTGTGCTGGGTTGCAATTTACGACTAAATTTGTTCAGCGGTCCAGATCTCATATATGGACTTATGTGAAACTTAGAGTATTTGTGTGGGACTTTTCAATACGGATGTTCTTTATCGAGTGTCATTGTGTGCTTTCCATCTTTGTCTGTGTTGGAACAAAACGGCCCACACTAACAGCCCTTATCAGTCCGGTGTCAGAGACCATGAATCTCGTGTTCCCAAGTCGCCTGAATTCCTTCTCCTTGCTTCCAGGAGCTTCTCTTGAATATACAATGGGATCCAAAAGTCAGACACCATTAGTGAAAATGTAAATTAAATGTAACATAATTTCATTTTGTATAAGAAAACTTTTTAAAATCTTAAAACTTGAAATAAATAAATAAATATAAATAAATAAAAGTATTATTTTTATTTTTTATTTTTTTTAATAAATAAATAAATAAATAAATAAATAAATAAATAAATACAAAATAATTTAAGAAAATAATACAAGAAAAATGGCAGTTTTTTTTTTTTTTTTGGACCCCACTGTATGTTTTAGACAAATGTAAGTGTCCACTTGGCTCTAAATCTCCACTTCAAGTGATCACTGTTGTAGTTTACACTCAATGATTTGTTTCCTTTGCTTCCCCTCATATGAAAGACTTTTTAAATTGTTGTTTGAAGGAAATTGGATCGGGGGTTTGGAGCTGTTAGCTGGTTATAAAAAGAGAGGGAAAAAAAAACCTCTCATCCCTAATCGCTGCCAAAGTTTGTCGTGTTGCTACTTTTTGATTGATGCCTCAGCCAAGTCTGTCATTTCCTCAATTAATTTGCTTGCAGAAAGAAAGAGACTCTCTCCACTGCAAAGCCCTTATGAGACTCTAAATATAGGAGCTCGTCATTTCAGCGTGAAACTTAGACGCACCGCTATTGTCATCTCCGCAAAGAAAAACTTTAATTTGATCAGAATTCCTCAAGAGGAGTGTTAAATTAATTTGAACAGGGTTGGAGGGGAGAAAGGGATGCACAGTGACTTTGAGAAAAGGGAAATGAAATAGAATTATACGGGAAGCGATGAGTGCTGACTGCACACTTTCTGCCAGGGTTGGTGCTACTAAACATCTCTTTCATATCCAACTCGGGCTAAATAAATGCCAATATTCACCTTGAGAGTATCATCATAAAGAAGGCGCTCTCCGGAGACTTCCCGGAGGTATGGAGCGCTCTCTGTCGCAGGAGCGTTCGGGAGAGAGAGGGGGGAGAAATATGGCTCTTCTGAATGATTTCCTCGTTCTAAGTGAGCAGTCACTCTGTGAAAGTGTCAAGGATAAAAACCAAACACCACAAATAACAGAGAAATGACTTCAGAGGGAGAGTGAAGGCAGAGAGAGATAGAGATTCACATGACTGGTTTTAATTTGAGTTTGAAAAATACAACCTGTTTCCTCCCAAAACCCCTAAATCATCTTCCATCGATCCAGTCTAAACCTGACAAGTCTTTTGCTTCTAAAAAGCCGTATAAAAACCTCAGGCTCGCTCGCATGGAGAAACGACAATGCTAAACACTTCTCACCTGACGGGTGACCTGTGCATGGTCAGGGTGCTGTCTTTGTCTGCTAACACAACAGAAAGAAACTGATAGGGATATAAAAAAACAGATGGAAAAGTTACACAAATCTCAATTGTTTCTCCTATATTGCAATGAAATTACAAGGAGACCAAATGGAGACTGTGGAAAAAAAAACTGTATGTGTCTCCTCTAGAGTTTCAGAGTTTCTTACTCCTTGCTCAAAATCACCAAAGTCTGCAATCAAAACTCAGAGATCTCAATATGAACTCAGACATTTCTCTGAGCTGTACCATCCAGATTATTACTTAAAAGTCAACTATTGACTCGTTTTCATCTCATTCATGTATTATTTCTAAGGAATTTTAGAAGAGACACGTAAAACATAGCTGAGAACTTAACTGAGACTCTTGAGCCATGAAAGAGCAAAACAATTTACTTTTGGATATAAAGGCCGAAGCATCTATAGGATGAAAATATTCACAAATGTGATCTCAAAAGTTCTCAAAATGTGCTCAGATTTTGTCTGCAATCAAAAATAAGAAATCTTAATATACTCAAACATTTCTCATCAAATATCTCAAAGAATTGAGCCGAGAACTCAATTGAAACTCCAATAAAATACTTTAGTTTAAGTTAGAGGTGTCCATTAGAAGGACAGTTTCCAAGTGAAATCAAATAAGCGTTCTCAATAATATCTCAAACTGCTCTCTAAAGATTCTAAAGTCTGCAATCGAAAATAAGAAATCTCAATATGAACTCAAACATTTCTCATCAAATCCCCATTCCAATAGCAAGTGATTTGAGCTGCTATCCCAGTTCATTTTAAATCTCTATAGTCTTGAGAGACAAATATAATTTTGGAGACAAAGTTTAAATCTAAAAGAAACAACTGAGAACTCCTAAGCAACTTTTGAGCAATAAAACCTCCTAGCGGTAGGATAGATGCGAACCCGTCCATGTACCTGTGTTGTGTAGCAGGCGGGTTGCTAGCGTGATTTCAGATTTGCTTTTAATTGTTCGTTCTGGATTCCACGCTGAGCGAGTCTTTGTGTTGCAGGCATCACAGCAATCTCCTCTCATTATTGTGTAAATAGGTTTTGGCAAGGCTCAGTAAATAAAATACAGACTGACAGGAGGACGGGAGGGAATTAGCCTTCCTACCAATTAGACTAGCCTAAGGCTGTACTTTTAACTGCAGATGAATCCCACAAATCGCTGAAATGATCCTGTCACAGACCCCTGATATGAAAACCCCACTGTGCAGTGTGGGAGAGCGGAGGAGAGAGGACAGGAGAGGAGAGGAGAGAACGGAACGGGAAAGAGGGAGCGCCGAGCCGAGAGAGGAGGGGAGCGTTAGGGAAGCAGTTTTAATGAGTTGGGGAGGGTTTCCAGGCGGGGGCCGCACCTCACAGCTGGGGCCTGTTGATTGACAGGTCGGATCAGGTTCTCCAGCCAGTGGGGCCAGATGGAAAGAGCAGGAATCTGCTTAAAATGCAGCAGTTTTACGCTCTCGATCCTACTTCCCAGCGAACGGAAATTCCCAAATTGTCTCACCTCCTACCTGTAAAAATTATTTTCCATAATAAATGCAAAATATGCTTCTTGTTTGCCAAGATTCCACTTCTCCCCCCATAGCCCCGGAAGCTATTTATTTCAGGAGTTGCTTGACTAAAAAAAGACACAATTATAGCTGAAACGAAGTGTCATCTTCACACGCCGTGAAGCTTAACGACAAACACATTCAGGAGAAAGAGGAAGATCAGGAAACGCCATCCTCGGCCAAACGTGTAACCCAAGTCAAGAGCGCAGTGGGATATAAAGCTTCCACAGTCATCTGGGAAGTGAATTTTAACCAGATTTTTCCTGAATTTGGCCTGAACCTGAGCTTTATAGGCTTTTGAATCTGAGCTCCCAACTGAGGATTCTCACGGCGGACGAACACGCCAAACTTTTCGGCGGTGTGTGTGCGGGGCACCCTTCACTTCCTGTGCTCCTTCAGAAACACTTCCTGTTGTGTGTGCGTGTGTGGCGGCTCATGTTTTCTCAGCCAGAGATGTTTGCTTGCTTTAGCGTTGATCTCATCTTTCCCTGCCGTGCGGTTGTGTGTGTGTGTGTGTGTGCGTCTATGTGTGTGTGTGTGTGTAGAGGTCACGAAGCGGCACCCCGAGACCAGAAAGGTCACGACTAGCCGAGACAAAACAACACACACGTGTCCCTCTGCCTCTGCAACTGAACAGCAATGGAAAAATGGTGGAAAACACCAGAAAAGTACCATAGTACACTCCAAAAAATGCTGGGTTAAAAACAACCCAAGTTGGGTTGAAAATGGACAAACCCAGCCGTTGGGTTAAATGTTTTGCTGGGTGGTTTTATTTAACCCAACTATTGTTTAAAAATTACTATATGGCTGGTTTAAAATGAACCCAAAATAGGTTGGAAATTAAAAATCAGACACATAATTACTAGAGGCAACAATAACAATCAAAAGGTGAACATTTATTAATAAGCAATTTAATAAATGTAATAATTATGAATCATTAAACTTATTAATAAATGTTAAATTAAAACATATTTTGGGTTCATTTTATGCGAGCAATATAGTAATTTTTAAACAATAGTTGAGTTAAATAAAACTACCCAGCAGGTTGGGCAAACATTTAACCCAACTACTGGGTTAAAAACAATCCATTCACTGGGTTAAAACAACCCAATCTCTGGGTTTGTCCATTTTTAACCCAACTTGGGTTGTTTTTAACCCAGCATTTTTTTTTAGAGTGTATTACCATGAGTTTTGGACACTGCCATAATGGCAATACCATGATATTGTGTGCCTTGTAGCATAATATATGAATATGGTAATTAAATTTGAATTCTCATATTTTCCTTGACTTTTCTAGAGTACTGAACAAAATGTACACAAACTGAGCAACTTCAAGTTAATGTAATATTTTAGAGCTGTGAATAACTTTAAATATTTAATATATTCACTTTAGACTTTTCCAAGGCCTGGAAATCACAATCTACACTCTAAAAAAAAAATGCTGGGTTGTTTCAACCAAAATTTGGGTCAAAAATGGACAAACTTTTGGGTTGAATTTTTAAATTAAGTCTAAATTAAACCCATTGGTTGGGTTTGTCCATATTTGACCCAAATTTGGGATGAAACAACACTGCATTTTTTAGAGTGTACAATCTCTGCTATTTTTTTCTCTTGAGTTTGTAGACAAATAATAAAACTTCCTTAAGAAAGACGTCACTTAATCTTAACTCTTCCAATCTCGATTCCTTTCCTGCAAATTCCTCTTCCCCTTCATGAATCATCTTTCTTTCCGGCTCAGAATTAATGCAAATCCCTGGCACAAATCAAATCGCTAAATAATGTGGCCAGGACAATAAATTTGTCCTTATAACACTTAAGGATGCGTCCCGCTGGGAGTCGTAGAGTACAGAGAGAAGGTGTAGGGTTGGGGGGAGGCCACTGCACTGTTCTTTATCATGACAGATCTCCTTTGCACACTAATTTTCTTGTTAAAGAAGAGAGAACAGACTTAAATCTTTTTTTTTCCCCTCCCTGCCGCCGGTGCTTGTCAGCTAAAGCTCACATTAAGAAACAGAGCAGTCACATTAGCCCATATTACCATCTAACCGGGTCACTTCACACTTACTGAAGAAATATCTCACACCGCTCTGAATCAATCACCAAAGCAGATTTCCATCTTGTGCACAGAAAGCCATCCTTAACTTCTAGTATGTGCCTAAGAAACTTTGTTTTTAAAATATCTGGCCTTTCTCTCGCATTCACGGTAACAGCAATGAGCCGATGTTTTGCTTCACAGACTACAGGCGAAGGTCGAAGCTGTCGTTCCACTCTTCAATAAACTAAACAAAATTAGACTTTGTGCCCATTCTCTCAGCCGGAATCGATCGTGGACGACTTGTGAGTTTAAGACTTAATAAAACGCACGTAAGAATGATATCACGGGCTTAAAGATGAATTTGCTTCCAATTCAATTTTCCCAGTGTTAAATTTATTGCACCTGCAAATAAGTCCCTGTTATGATGGGTGGTTACAAATATGATGGAGTCTAAACGGAAGTGAGAAGGAGAGACACGGATTGGGGCTAAATCACCGTCCGGCCCTTTGACAGATGTGCTTCAAAAAGGACGGACTAGACAGGAGGCAGTAAAGTAAAAAAGACAGAAAGAAAGAAAAGACTCCAGCACTTCACCCTCTTAATAGACAGCTGTGAGGAGAGACGGGGAAAAAAGGAAAGAGAAAAGGCGCTCATTTTCTCTTCCGGAGGAGAGCACAGAAGCGCTCAGCGGGAAAGAGCAAGAGAGAGAAAACTGCAGCCCGCCGAACGCTCCGCGGCGAGATGATGAAAGTTGTCAGGGTTCAAATTTACTCATACGCTCACTTACGACATGATTGATTTTCCTTCAGAGTTCTCAAACACACGATTGTCTTTCCTTCTGCAGGCTAAGCTAATGTGTTAGCCCAACTCTTTCTCACAGCGTTTCTTTTCTCTTTTTTTCACTCCCTCCTCACTGTCTCCGGCCCATGGGGGCTTTGACACGTAGAAGAACAGAGCAGAATGACTGGGATGAATTTGAAAGCGTAATTTTCCATCTGTCAGTCACCGGACTAAAAGGAACAACTTAAGCAGCCGTCAGAAGGGTCTGTGGCAGGTCAACCCAGAAACGAGAGTCGCCTTTGTCCTCTGATTGGACGCGATATGACGGACGAAAATCAGATTCAGGAAGGTGACAGAAACGACGAATCCATTTGATAGCCAAATCCTCAATTTTAACATTTTGAAATGCAGATGCACACCCTTGCCAAAAAGACAACTTCAAGGGATAGTTCATCCAAAAATGAAATTTCTCTTATGTATATATGTATTCTGTTTTATATATATAGTATGGACTACTTTTATTGTCTGATTTTTTTGAGCTTACCAATAAAAATCACCATTCACTTTCATTATATGGAAAACAGCGTCTCAAATATTCAGCCAAATTTCTCTTTTATGTTCAACTGAAGAAAGAAAGAGTTTGTGGGTTTAAAACAACATGACTGTAAGTAAATGATGACAAAATGTTCCCAATATTGGGTAAACTATTCCCTTAATAATTCATGGACTTAATTTCATAATATGAGGTCCTTTTTTTTTTGTTAGGTGCTTTTGAGAATGGAACCAGTTATGGTTTATTGAATTATTAAGGGAAAATAAATAAAAAAAGAACCACGTTAAAAATCTTTGGGTTCCAGTCAATCACTCTGAAACATTAATGAGGCAGGCAAGAGTGCCATAAAACCAGATATAGGCAACAATAGTGAATTATAAATTGATATTGATTTTTCTCTTCCTTCGCAATAAGACGCCCAGGTAATCGCGTGTTACCACATGTAAAGTGCACTTTCCTGGCAGAAGCAAATACCAGCGTTCAAATATATATGAGATGGCCTGGATTTATGACCAATCTCATTTCGCAAACAAAAAGAAGGGGACAGAGCAGAAAGGGACACACACACAGGGAAGCAGGGTGTGTGTGTGTGTGTGTGTGGAGTCCACAAGACTTTATTGAAGCTTAGAGGGAGACCCCGCAGTGCACTGGCTTGATATGTTACCTTGTTAGCATCGCTAAGAGGAGCATAAATATTTCTTTATTATTTGCCAGGGCAGTCCTGTCACCCCTAATAGACAGGCCACATGGAGTCAACACCACATTAGCCGCCTCTGGACCCAACAATCATTCAAAAAAAGGAGAACAACAAAAAAAAAAGCTAAATATAGATTTATCCTCCATATTAATAAGCAAAACTTGACAGTGTGCATGCATGCTCACGGGCAAAGTCGAACGCTAAATAAACCGTAAACACCAAGCTGCGCTCGTATTGGAGGTATTTGGGTACAAATGGCCTTTTTTTGTCCCAAGACAACCTCAGACATAGCCTGCAATTACTATTGGCATTTTACATGTAAATATTTAACACTTCACAGCTACTTTGGCCCTAAATGGCCATTAGGTACAGCTTCAGGCCCCGCGCACGGACTCTCGGAGGGACGCTACTCCACAGAGCTCCCCGGCTTTATTGGATTACAGTTAACACAAATCTCTGCGTCGGAGTGTGTGAGACGGAGGACCCAATTTGAGGCGAGAGAGAGCGTGTGTTCTTGTGTGAGTGACAGGGTAATGGCGACTACAGCGGAGAGGTTGTCGTTAAGTGGTCTGTCCCTGCCGGTGAGGGCCCTTTTGTCAGGTTAATTGATAGTTTTGGCCTGCAGTTCATTAGAAAGACGCATCGGCTTCAGTCACATGGACAATAATGCGGCCCTCTGCCTGATATGTTAATCTGAGACACCCAATACAGCGTCTAATTAATCTGTAGCACCAGTCATGTAGTCACTCTCCCTACACGCACATCAAAACCTGAGGTACCAGGACTATTGATTAAGCAAATCTGTATGATAGCAGAGTTAGCATTACAAAAAAGAAGTGGTGGTATCAGACGGTAATACCTTGGAAATATGCTTTGGTACATGAATATGATGATCATTCAGTGCCATAGTGTTATACATACACTGTAAAAAATTATTTTCAACATTTTTTCTTTTGTCAAATCAACTTAAATAATTAATGTGGTTCAGATAACATGATATTTTGAGTTTCTGTTGATTAAAACAACCATCTTCATTGTATTAACTCAAATTTTTAATTTCAATGAACTCAAAATGTTAAGTAACTTAAAAAGTAAGTTAAACCAACAATTCTTTTTTACAGTGTAGTACTCCAAATGATCAATCTACATAAAAAAAGAAATAAACCTGGAAAAAAAAAATCTGAAAATATTATAAGATTAAAACAAATAAATAATAATAAAATGTTTATTTAAATTATCATTTTAATTTAAACAATTCAAAGATATAAATCCATAAAAATAAATAAATAATCAATCTAAGAAAGACAAGATATGAGATTAAAATTGCTTAAAAATAAAGATAAAAATGAATACAATAAATTAAATAAAATCTATCTATAAAAAATTATAAAATTGAGTGGAAAAAACAAGATGGACGAGAGGTAAAAATGGATATATAAGACTGAATTTACTTTAAAAAAAATTAAAACAAAATAAATAAATCATTTTATGTGCCTTTAAGAACAAAATCGTTAAAAGAAGACACCAAAATCTGTTTAAAAATGTCCTGGATGTCTTCAAACATATGAATAAATAAAACAAATTCATGAATAAAGTTTTTTTATTTTATTCTAAAAAGGCAAAAAAGGAAGTCTGGAATGTGGGAGATGTTTCTTTTGACAGCCCTGTGTATTTTGCATCCTAAAGGTATAAAAATGTGGGGGGTGGATGGAGAGATGAAAACAGCAGAAAATCCCTCACAGTGGTGCGCGGGGTCTTGCAGAGCTTCAAACGCGATTGTCTTGGAAGAAGAGGGGCAGTTCATTTCACAGGCGCAATTAGCCGCCTGAAACACTATTGACCGACGAACGGCTGTTTGTTCAACAACTCTGTGTGTGAGCTAGACACGCTAGCACGTGACAAAACACTAACAACGGGGAACTGCAGCTTTCTGTGGAGGAGAACGCCACTCCCAGACACCTCTAGGGGCTTCAGCTGAGACCCTGTCCGCGTCACAACACCTGAGAGACGAGACGAGAAAAAAAACCTGGTATGAAAGTGGTTTTCCTGCGCTTTCAAGACCTCTACGGGAATGTAGATGTATCTTCTTAACCTCACAAATGATTACAGGTGTTCCCTGCCTGGATGTAAACAGCATATTTCCCTTTGTACCGCCGCTTCTTGCCAGCCATGCAGCGAATGAATAAAGACAGCGAGAAAATCTGTTTGGAAACTGCCATGTCAAAGCCTGCATTACACAATAAAGGGTCTATTTCTCTCTCTCTCTGACGACTGTCAAGGTACACAGCAGAGGAGGAAAAAAGTGCAAAGGAAGTGGCGGCACAGCTATGTGCTCCTTGTCAGTTAGATTAGGTCATTGTGGTGCATATAGACAGCTCTGGATGTATTTATTTGTGTTGCTCGCTCATGCTTGGGGTTAGTGATTTGAACAAACCTCTAATCCTAGTATTAAACTTCGGCAATACGTCACGAGGTGAGCTGTTACTTTTCCAAGTGATTGGACTTAAAATTTTAAAACTGAATGGGTGAAAAACAAAAAAAACAAACAAAAAAAATTTTTTTTTTTTTTTTTTAGATTTACAATGGAGGTGGGAGTCAAGTCATATCTATGGGGAAAAGCATTTAGAAAAAATATAATAATAATAATAGCACATGAAAAAATGAGTGATATATATTTACATATTATATTATACCTTTATATATATATATATATATATATATAAAAAATTATTATCTAATAAGTTTTATGTATAATAATAATAATATAAAATTGTTAAAAATAGTAAAAAATAAATATAAAATCAATAAAAATGTTGTGTTTTTTTTCTTTAATATTTCTACAAAAGTAAATTTTTAGATGTAAAGGTATATAATTAAAAATATAATAATGTAAATAAGATTCATGTATTAAATTAATATTAAGAATAATAATAAAATAAAAATAAGAATATTAATGCATTTTATATATATATATATATATATATATATATATATATATATATATATTATCTAATAATTATTATGTATAATAATAATATTATAACATTGTTAAAAAAATAAATATTAAGTAAATAAAAATAAAATAAAATTTTTGTTTCATTAATATTTCTAAAAATGTCTAAAGGTATATAATAAAAAATAAATAAAAAATAATGCAAATAATTATTTATTAAATTAATATTAATAATTTATTAAAAATAAAAATCATATATATATATATATATATAGAGAGAGAGAGAGAGAGAGAGAGTACAAAATAAAAATCTGCCATAAAATCTGTCAGTTCTGGATAATATATATATATATATATATATATATATTATACACACACACACACACACAAACACATATATTATTCACAATGTATATGTATAGGTAAACAAATAAATAAATATTCCCTAAATAAAACTCAACCACTCCACTTATTGCAGGATTCACGCTCTCCCTCAGTCTCCGCAATGACCTCTTTGTTCTGGAAACAATTATTTCTGGAAAGCCTGTCAATATCATTATTTTTACAAGAAATCAATACACTTCACAAAGGTAATGGCGAGACGTTCACCTTCCTCTCTCTCTTTCTCTTTCTCTCTCTCTCTCTCTCTCTCTCTCTCTCTCTCTCTCTGTCAGGGCGTGAGTGGCCAGGCCGGACGGCCGAGAGCAGATGACAGATTCTGCTGGACGTGTAGCAGACAGTGTCGAGCGGAGGAGAGGAGAGGAAGGCGGCTGAAGGCAGGCGTGGAAAACGTCAACTCCTGCAGGCTCTAACGAGCCAAAGATGTCAGCCGCTACGAGTGTCCACTCGCCAACGAACAACTCGAGAGAGAGAGAGAGAGAGAGAGAGAGAGAAAGAGAGTGAGAGAGAGAGAGAGAGAAAGCATGTTGGGTAGCACATGCTGGCAGACTCTCTAATCGTGTTTCCAAGGCATTTTCTCTCTCTCTCTCTCACTCTCTCTCTCTCTCTATTAGTCCTGAGATGGCCACAACCAGAAAATGGACACTATATTATTGTTAGTCTTCCAAAAACAACAACATTAAAAACCAGGAATGCACATACATAACGCAATCTCACACACCCACGCGTGCTGTGTCAAAACCCTGGCGTATTTCACCTCCCCCAGATGATAAATTAGCCGATCACTCATCGTTAATTTATTTTAAATATATTAATCATATTTCTCATCGGAGAATCTCATATTCCTCTTCTCACATCCATCTTTGGTCTCCTGTGATTTTTTTTTCTCCCAGAAAGAGGGAGCGCAATCTACTGTCCTACTTCTCTCCACAGCGGTGCCATACGCTCTAGCGTTATTTAACTACGGCTTCGAAATACTTTCTGCCGCTTTCGAGCAGCACTTCCCAGATGGCCCCCGCAAGCTGTGCCAAAAATGCGTCTTGTCAACAGCCTTGAACTATGAGATCATATGGCGACAAGACATAGGTCTTTATATCTCTTCTGCTTCAGAGTTCCACTGTCGTCTGACTGTCCAATTCATCATGGGCGAATATTGCTGTCAGAGTGATAGCGAGAGGAAGTACCTCGTACAGCTCTGATAAAGGGACGTATCCGACATGCTGCGGCTCTCAACAGCTCCGCTGAGCAGCCGGCACCGAGCCCGATTCCACCATTTTTTGATAAAATAATTGAGCAAAGGGTGCGGGCCGAAATGTTTCGCAAAGCTCTCTCCCACGCGTCTAACAAAAAGCACGAGATTACGGGGGAAAAAACATTTCTGGCTTTCCCAGACAAAAAAAAAACAAAAAGAAAACAAAACAAACAAACAAAAAATGCTATTGCTTACAGGTTGCTCTTTTGTAGCTCAGTGGAGTTTTCAATTATGCCTCATTTGGGCAACTTTGTCTCCTATAACTCCTAATAAATAAACAAAAGATGCAAATGAGACAAATGTGTACAGATAGTTTGGTCTTGGAGGAATCTGATGAGAAATGTTTGGGTTCCTATTGAAATATTAATACATATTCTTTGTTTTTTTTAATCAGACAGTTTGAGACACCGTTGAGACATCTTCTGAAATTTGTGAGATAACTGGCCATTTTTTCTCAGGAGAAGCAGAAGATGTAATCAAAATCTCACTAATGTCTAGGAGAAACAACTGAGATACTGACAAGATATCATTCATGCTTTTCTGCAGTTTTTCACCTTAAAAGTGACATTGTGTCACACTGTAAACCTTAACGCTCAAAATAATTAATTGGTTTGAGTAGGACAAACTTAAATTAAACAAATTAGTTCAGTCAAATTAACTTTTATGAGTATTTAGCACTTTCATTTTCTTTCAAGTTCACAAAACTGATATATTTTAAGTAAACTGAACTGTTTCATTGTTTTGAGTTGTATGAACTAATTTCTTTTAATTTAGACAAACTTAAGTTTAACTGAAACTGGGCTGGGTTTGCCCATGGCACTGGAAAGGGAGAGTAAATGCTAAAATTAAATGTTACATAATGTTTTTTGAGCAAGATTAATGTTAAGTGGGAGATTTAGTAGTGATTAATGTTTTGTTATGCTAATTTAGAAGAGTTTCTGTTACTGTGGGTTTTTGGAGAGTTACCATCATAGTGACAAGTGGTGAATGCGGATTGGTTTGAGAGCAATGTTAAATACTTTATATTTCTGCACACATTCAGCAAGTGCTATAACATGCTATTGTTGACATGTTAGCAAATTAGCAGGTTAGCATTTACTGAATTACACTAATAAAAATGTTCACATTGAGGTTACATGAACATTTTAAGTTAAATGTATGAATTAGCGTAATCAAAAAATGTCAAGTTAAGAATAATTAAAATGTATGAGTACAAAATAAAAATCTGCCAGTTCTGCTTACTTAAACATTGAATTTCTTAACTTAAAAAATTTGAGGCAACTGATCAGGGTTTACAGTGCACCTTTGTCTCAGATGTTTAATTCCTAATTAAAAAAGACACAAATGAGATAAATGTGAAAAGCACTGCAGGGGTTATTTGGTCTCTTGGTAGAATTTTAGTGAGAAAATTTGCGTTCATTTATGATATCTGACTTTTTGATTTCTGAGACAATGTGAGCACAGTTTGGGACACATCTTCTGAAACCTGCAAGACTACTAGCCATTTTTCCAATTCCTAGATTCCAATTTCACCCCATTTAATCTCATTTATGTCTAGGAGAAACATTTGAGACACTAATGAGATATAATGTGTGCCGTTTTCCACCTTAAAAGTGTCAAAAAAAAAAAAAAAACTTTTTAAAGGTACAAAACAGCAACCATTTTTATTCTAATTGCAGATGGGAAAAAAATGAAGCGACTATAAACAGATAAATCACATACATTCTCAAGTTGCAAATATTTGCACACACATTTCCTCAGAAATATGTGTGCAGGCGCCAAATGTGAGGTGTGTTTCATCGAAAATGTGTTGATTTGTTTCTCTGGCATTTTGTGCTGCTTGGCATACAGGACTGAAGTCAAGTTTGATGAGGCTCTAAGCATATTTAAACGCCTCTTATGACTGCCACTACACGAGAGACAGTCACGTCATTACAACTGTCACTCACAGCTCTTTATAGCATGTGTGTGTGAGAAAGTGTCTCAGGGTTACTAATGCAGGCCACATGTATAAGTGGTGCTGATGTCTCGGGCTAATAAAACAGCTGCGCTCTCATTGGCCCTTGAAACGGAAAGCTGAGAGGGGGAAACTAGAATTCAGAAACAACAAATAGTGACATCCAACCCAAAAACACTTTAACATGCTCGCAAACCGCAAGAGAAAGAGAATGGCAGAGACGTGGGGAAATGCAACAAGCCCAAACTGAACATTTGCCAGACATGATGGAAAAAACGGGGCTGTTTTCTCTTCTTTTTTTGCATCCACGCTACCATGTTCCTCCCTGCGGACTCTGAACTGCATTTATGAATTATCTGACACTTTTTCTGACAACAAGAGCTCGGTGGAAATTTCAAGGCCCCTTTTCCTGACAAGCACGACTATCAATATTTGAATACGTTGCCGATTTTTCAAAAACTTCTCGTTCTTGTTCGCGGATGCACTGGAGCAGGGTTGAGCTGTTGTGCTTTCTTTTTCGAATTCCCTCGAGCCCCAAAGGAAAGAATTCAATGCGTCTTGCATTTTACTCTGCGAGAGCTGCTTTGAGTGACTCGCTTCTGATGAAGTTTACTTCCCTTGACTACAAATACAGGCCCCGTCCTGGTAAATAATGATAAAAACACAAGAGCGTTGATCCATAAATTGACACTGCAAAGTAACGTAGAGATCGTCGTAAGATATGCACGTCTTTGTGCGCTCGCATTTGTTCCTCGATTCCGAGAGGCAGAACAGTCGTCTTAAGGTTTATTTTGCCGTACAATCTTTCGTTTCTCTGACAACGTGAGATTCTGAGGCTGATTAGAAAGAACTTGTTAGGACGGGATCTGAAAAGCGCTGACTCCTCCTGCTAACAAGCAGGTGAAAAAAAAGCAATATAAAGACAACAAAACACAGTCATTAACATTTATGAGTGTTGCAGGTGTCAGTCAAGACGTGATATTAGAATAAAGTAATTTAATTTGAATGCAGAAGGTGTGTGTGTGTGCGTTGCGTGTAAGCCGTTGCTTTTTAATTTGCATGCCGGAGATTGTTTATACGGATCTTTAATAGGGACGTCAGCTCGCTGGCAAACGTTCTTGAGCGCAACAAAGACAAATGTCACCGTATTTTCTATGAGCGATCATGTTTAATAACATGCATCATTAGCGATGGGATCAATACGGATGTAGCAGGCCTGTTCAAGCAAAACAAATATGACGAGCTGTAACTCCTCCTTCCTCTCTCAATTTATACCACATGAATTATGGGATACATTCAGCCGGTGATTTATGTATGAATGAATGTTTGCTATAAGGGAACCTGGGTTACGGAATCCTCTTAAGAAATGTATTTTTCAGATTAATTCCCTCACACTTTTTTGGTTAAATAAGCAACGTTACACTATATGGACGGCATTTGTTCGGGTTTTGAGTAGTGAGTTTGTGTGCTCCTTGTACTCTTGTTTCCCTCCTCCTCCTCTTCACCCCAAAATGTGTGTGTGTGTGTTGGGAAGGGAGAATCTCTTAAGCTTCTCACAGGCCGCTACCCTGTCTGATTCGGTCACTAATGATAGATTGCCCTGCCCTCCCCCTCTCTTCCCCTTTCACTTTCTCTCAGCGCTGGTGGAGGACTAAACCTCGACCCCTCTCTCCCGCCCCGTCACCCCCGCGAGCTGCCTGTCTGCTCTCTGCTTAGACATCAGCCCTCCGTCAGCCTGTGGCCATCTCGTTTTTCTCCAGTCAAACACTGGGGCTTCAACAGCAGCAGCACTGCGGGGCGGCACTGCACATCCTGAAACAACATCACATTTGTTTTGCCTTCCTTTCTTTCATATTTTTAGTGCCCAAAACGTGTGGTTCAACAAAATGGTTTTATCAGTAATTATTGGTGATGTCAATAGAGACAAGCGGCTGATGCAATTCCAAAATTTATTTACCAAATGCACAAAAAAAAAAATTAAAAAACGGCTAAATTTTGTCCAGTTACGAATGCTAGCACACTAAAATCGTGAATCATTATTTAAAATTTCAATATTTACCAATTTTTCAAATCTCCTGTAAACAGAAAATATTTTTATACTTTGGAAATGGTTTAAAATTGGAAATCGTAACTATTAATTGATTAATCGTAATCAGTTGAAATTATAATCTCAAAATGGCCAAATTTTGTCCAATTACGAATACTAGCACACTAAAATCTCAAACCATTATTTAAAATCTCAATATTCACCAATTTTTTTAAATCTCCTGAAAACATAAAATGTTTTTATACTTGATTAATCGTTAGTGGCTGATATGATAATCTTAAAAAAATGACCAAATTTACGATTGCTACCACAATAAAATCTCAAATCTCATTATTTAAATATTTGTATTTAAATGGAAATATAATAATTAATATAATTTATCAATTTTTCAACAACAAAAAAGTGTATCCATCACCATTGATTGAAAAACCATTGTCAGTTTTAGATCTTGCAAAAGTGATATAATTTATCGGCCAAATGCCACAATACCAAAATGGCCACATATTGGTCAAATACAGCTTCAATCGCTTACACACTCAAGCGGATTATATTAGCTCAAAATTGTAACCGTTACTTAAGAATTTTTGCTATTGAAAGCAGTTTATTATACACTGCCAGTGGTTGAAAATGAACACAAACACTACCAGCGTCAAACAGTCACATTTAATCTTAAAATGTCAAATATTGTCCGATTAATCAGCTTGGAAGATAAATTGGTTGATCGCTTGTGTAAACTAAAAAAAAAAGTCCCCTTAATTCCATACGCTGTTCAAACCTATATTATTGTGTTTGCCACGTAAGCACATGCTCGCGCCGTGTACACTGCTTAATTCGAGGTAGTGCTTGTGTCCTCTAATAAGAGAGCAGGAATTGGTTTGGCGGGGTTGATATCCGGGTGTCTATCTGGAGTGACGAATCCATGAAGCATTTCAGACCATCTCCCCTTTTCAATTTCACTCGGTGCCTGTGAACCAACATGGTTCTGATGCCTTTCACCCTTCAATGGACACACAGCCACCGCTAATCAGGATTACATCCTTCAGTCAACAGTGATTTCAATAAAAGAAAAGAGAGAAAGAGGGGGAGAGAGAGAGAGACAGAAGGAAAGAAAAACAACAAAAATTATCATAAATATAGGAAGCTTGAGCTGGACTGGCGGCCCGGTTGTTGTCGAGATAGCAGAAGGTGATTAAAATCTCATTCGACGGGAATCCGACTGAGGAGCGGTGGTCAAATTGTGGAGGAACACACACACATGCACGCGTACGCACGCACGCAAACACACACTCCCGGTACGAGCGAGCAAAGTGAAGATGATGGAACTCGCCCCCGAGTCGCATCTGATTGCACATGCACACACAAATTGGCACAAAGTAGATTCATGAACAACAAATCATTGCAGAGGGAGCCTGACCTCTTCAAAATGAGCCTTTGTTACAATCATTTCAGTCAGCGCAGCCGCCACGAGGTGCCTCATACTAATTTGCTGTCTGCGTGAGAGAAAATGTGAAAAAACTGTGTTGCCCCCAACAGGTTAACACGCTTACACGCTCACCTTTAAATGGATGTGACGTGTGACCTTATTCAGGGTTTGGATATTGAGCTAATAACTTCCTTCGTGAAACAAATTACCCAGTCTTGGCCTAACATTATTATTTTCTGTATGTTTAAAGAGATGATATTTAACAACAGCGCCGGCTGTGAGCGAGAGAGAGTGTGTGCGAGCACCGTCTGACTGTGTGTACGGTTTAATTACCACATCGACACGTGTAACTGATGCAATACCGCTGCTCGCCGGTGAAACCCCTGTACAAACACGCGTCACTTGGAAAACTCTTCCAAGACGTGTGCTTGAAAATCGGGGAATTGCTAACATGCAGGAAAACGAATATAGACTTGGTTTTTCCTCACTGTTGCTGCAGCATGAAGCTAATAAACCGTTTCGGACTGCCGGGGTTAATGGCGAGACCACAAAATTTGGACTGGGGCCGCGGTTGTTTTAGCTAAGCGTCATTATCAATCCCAGGAGAGACCGTGAGGTGTAAAAGTGCAAGTCAATGTGTTCATTGTCCTTCCGTCAAACGTATGGACGCCGGCCTGGTGACGGCAGGATCGGAAGAACTATGAGAGCCTGACTTGTTTTCCGAGCAATTAAAGCGTTCGGCTCAACGGGAGAGAGGGTGAAGTGGTCTGCCATTAAGCCTAGTTAGAGGGGTCGTAAAGCTAACCTGTTGAGGGACGTGAGTGTGTGTGTGTGTGTGTGTGTGTGTTGAGGAGCTGTCTGGATTGTGTCAGGTTGTCAGGGTTGGCCACTTTAACAGAAGGAAGTTAAGGCGGTGACCCACGAGGCCAGACACTTTGAGGAGATAATGTCCAAGTCTTTCTTTCGCTGCCTTTCCCTCTTTCCCTCTCTCTCTCTACCTCCCACAGGCCAATTAAAGCCTTGACTCACGGGAAAACTTGCCCAGGACTTCCTCTCCCTCCTCTCCCTCCTCTTCCCCCTGTTTCTGCTTAGCAACGTCTTGTCAACACACACAGATCCGTGACATTCTCATAGCTATCACTAGCATAACAGTTTCAAATTGCCTGTTGGGATCATTACAGTATTAAAAACCAAGAATCTCTTAATGAGCCTAATTATGCTGTGTTCCATTCAACATGTCAATGTTAACATCTTAAAACTGGAAATGTATAAGTATGATATCTGAATTAGGTCTTCCAGTTGGGAAACTAGTAGTAGCAATCTAGAAATTCGATTTGGCCAAAATTTGGTGGGATTTTTTCTTCTTCTTCATTCTGTTGAACGGTGGTGTATATCATAGATATTCTGTAGGAATATGAATGGAACATATCATACCTGACTGTGCTTATGTAGTGATGTGTGGATAAAACTGGCCAAATCTATTTAAATTGTTGTCTTTTGCTGGCACGGCACACATTTCAAACGCGTACTCTGTTGGGATCATTACGGTATTAAAAACCATAAATCTCTTGTTCCAAAAGTGTTTGTACGTTGTAAGCCTAATTATGCTGTGTTCCATTCAACATGTCAAGGTTAACATCCTAAAAGTGGTAATGTATGACATCTGAATTAGGTCTTCCAATTGGGAAACTCATAATAGCAATCCAGAAATTCGATTTGTCCAAAATTTGATGGGATTTTTTCTTCTTCTTCGTTCTTTTGAACTGTGGTGTAAATCATAGATATTCTGTAGGAATATGAATGGAACATATCATACCTGACTGTGCTTATGTAGTGATGTGTGGATAAAACTGGCCAAATCTATTTAAATTGTTGTTTTTGCTGGCACAGCACACATTTCAAAAGTGTACTCGGTTGGGATCATTACGGTATTAAAAACCAAAAATCTCTTGTTCCAAAAATGTTTGTACATTGTGAACCTAATTATGCTGTGTTCCATTCAACATGTCAATGTTAACATCTTGAAACTGGAAATGTATAAGTATGCCATCTGAATTAGGTCTTCAATTGGGAAACTCGTAGTAGCAATCTAGAAATTCGATTTGTCCAAAATTTGGTGGGATTTTTTCTTCTTCTTCTTCTTTCTTTTGAATGGTGGTTTATATCATATATGATCTGTAAGAATATAAATGGAACATATCATACCTGACTGTGCTTTTGTGGTGATGTGTGGATAAAACTGGCCAAATCTGTTTACATTGTTGTTTTTTCTGGCACGGCACACATTTCAAAAGCGTACTCTGCCCATCGAGTTGGGCAGATGGAGAAACAGAGACAGAGGCATCCATCGCAGCTGGCTCTGATTACCGAGTGTCTATCCGTTCTTTCAGCATCTTAAGGCACGCTTTGAGATATTACTCGAAACCAGGAAGATCCAATGAAGCCCAAACAGATATAAAGTTCCAGACTTACTCAATCAATACTTGTCATTTTGGCAGCTAAAACTTTGATTCTTTTTTGTAACGTAAACGATATACAAGGTACCAGATGTGAATGAGCTAATTCTTGCTTCTCAGCACAAGCATCCTCGTCTTTACTCAATGATCTCCATCTAAACCCCTCACAAAAGAGCTAAAGGCTCTGTGACACTCTCACATTACACACATGTGAATATCTGACATGCTTTTGCCACCCACCCTCCCTGAGAACGATTTTCTTTCCCTTTTTTCCCCCTGGTCTCACTCTTTGGACAAGGAAGTTTACGCCTGGAGGATTCGAACACAAACCAAGTGTCATTTGTCCTTCAGTTCTACCCACCCAAGTGGTGATTAGTTTGGTTTAGCTGCTGGCTAAGAAAGCAAACCAATACAGTAGACCAAACAAGAGACCCAACGCTGGAGGGCAGAGCAACGCTCTGATTGGCTGCTCTTCATTATGTCCAGCTGGAAGGTAAATAATCAACAAACACTCAATGAGGGACAGCCTGTTTCAGCCCACCACTTTAATCAACACTTAAGGAATCAAATTGGATTTGCCCTATCAGAGACAAATAGACTCCAGATTGTGTGTGTGTGGCTGTCTCATTCATTGTAAGAGTGTCAGATATTTATTGTTGCTAACTCAAAGCCTACAGTGATATATATATATATATATATATATATATATATATATATATATTCAGTTTTGGTATGATTTATGACAAAATAAATACTACAATAATACAAAAATAAACAGTAATAACCTAAGACTTGTTTCTTTCAAAACATGTTTTTGTTACATTCAAAATGTTTTGGGGTCGAAGATCATTGCAAAATGCTAATAACGGACTTGGCTAGCAAAAATCATCGCACAACACCACATTATTTACAGCCAGTAATCAGTGCACTTTGTGCCAAGAATGATATTTTGTTCTGAAAAAACAATTGATCACTATGATTTTTGTCATAACAAAGCAGAACTATTGAGTTTGAACAAGCCAATGTAAAGTATAAACAAAAATTTGGCTAATATACAGTACGCGATGTTCTTGCATCAGTATGCGAGGTGGACACAGAGCCAGTGTGTGTGTTGGGGCCGTTCCACTTAGTAATCATGTAGGTCTGGCAGAAGAATGGCATTTTTAAAGACATCCCTTAAAATCTGCACCCTACTGAGGCCAGTGGTTTCCTCTGTCATTACAGAAGTGTAAACTCCTGGATGTGGGAGATTGAGGGTAATTTCTTACAGATGCACAGCCTCCTCTGGCTCTCGACATGGAGATTTAGGGAGAGGGGAGATCCAGCCAGGATGAGCTGGTCCCAAATCCAGGTGGACGAGCTCTGACGATTGAGTCACTGCAAACGCTTGCGAGCATGAGTCTGTCACTGAACGCAGGTGTATATTACTCATCATGAGCTTATCTGGAAATTATATTATTATTATTATTATTATACACAAATGTTCATGACATACTATACCTATGTAGTCATTGGGTTTGGTGCTGAGCTTTGCACACACACACACACAGACAAGAGGCCCAAAAATGACGTCTGTGGTCGGCTTTTATATTTTAGGGCCTTTACTGCTTTTTTAATGGTAGAGAAAGAGGGAGTGTAATAGAAAAGCAATTAATAACCCTTGACATTTCTCTTTCAAAACATGTTTTGGACTAGTTCTTATATATTTAGGACCATTTTGGGTTAAATATCAGAGCAAGAATATCAAATATCATTGCATCACATAACATACAAGGAAACTGTAAAAGGGAATGGACCGCCATGTCTGCCGCATGCCTGCCAACTCCTAGGCCAAGCTCTGCTGTTGTTTTACATGTGCTACTGTTCCTTTTCTCGCGCATTGAAGGGCAGAGGTACGATACTTTTTCATTCAGCATATTGAGCAGGTCTCTGGACAAGCCAGCCAGCGGTTTTATAGTTAATCAATACCAATCCATTCCCAGCCTTGATGTTAAATAGGGATCAATACAGGCAAGCTGTGACTGGATCTGATTTCAATTGGTTGGCCAAGCAGTGGGTTTTAATCTGAAGCTAAATCAGACAGGAGAACATAAGTCAGGTGAATTACAACACTCCTTTCCCAGCACTAGGAAACGCCTGTCATATTTTATTATCGCAGTCTGGGCAGGTTTATTCACCACCTACGTTTTTTATTTATTTATTATTTCGTTTCATTTGTACGAGAGAAAGAGATATACGCTGTTGCTAAAGACTAGCACACAAAAAAAGACAAGAAAATCCTATTTCTCAGCTCTGACGGAGTGGGAACCTGCAAGAACGGCTCCTTTTTTGTCTCTTCTTAAATGATTGATTCAGAGAGACTGGACAGATCGATGAAGTTCTTAAGTTCAGTACGCTTCCCGACCAGAAGATCATAAGGATCACATAATATCTGAATTAGTCCACCTGATTCACACAGATCAGAGATCTTGTGCTACAAAGAGGGCAGCGGTTATTATAGACAGAAGAAAAAACTCAACCAGCACTTCAGCTGCCTTTTTCTACCACTCTTTGAGGTGTATAACAGTACCCATAATACTCTTTTCTCATCCTAAATGTTGCTCCCCATCTTCAAAAAGCTGCCTTATCTATCTGCGGCCATTGAAATAGCAAGCTCTCTGACGAAAGGCCCGCCACATATTCCTGTAGATAAGTGTTGTCAGCCACCACACTTTTGCTAAGCCCTCTGAAATCCCACTTTCAGGAGCGAAATCCATAAAACTCATCCGAGTCTAGCGGATCTAATGAAACATGCTAGCCCCTATAGCACTGATTGATCAGCCAGCGGTCAAAGCCCTGGCCCGGCCGCCCCGGTGTCCCGCTCCTCTTGTGGTCCATCTATGATGATAAATTAGCATTAGATAGGGCCTAATGAGTTTACTAAACATTTGGGATTTGCGCTAATAAACTGGCAAGCTAGCAGGCTAGCAGTGAGAATGAGCAATCCCCGAGCAGCCCCTTATCTGAGGGACATGACAGTTAAACCACGCGTCCAATCTGCCATCGATTCATCATCCTGGCGCCATTGTGCATTCTTCACGAGAGGATAATTATGCAGCGACTGCCTTGGAAACACAAGTGTTTTACACAGAGAGCGAGGCCTGACGTTGCATGCATACCATGGTAAAGTACTTCAAAGAATACAATGGTTTTTACTAATCTTTTACTAGCAACAGTGCCGTCTAAAGGAATGGAGCAAGAGCAAGTCTTCATAATGACATTCTAATGAACATGCAAATTAAAAATGCTTGCGGCATCTGTCAGCAATAAGACAGAGACTAAGATTTATCTCAAAGTTTGATTTATCTAGCATTAAAACGTAGGATTGTGCAGCCTAACGGCCTCGTTTTGTGCATGCAAACAATTTAAGAGTTAAACAAATATTTAGCATGGCTAATGATATTCTATCAAGTTGACTCACAGCAACAACAATCAATCAGCATCACACCCCATATTTAAAACAATGTAAATTAGCGGCAGCTTTGAGCAGAGTAAACGGCTGATGATGTGTGCTGGATGGCAGACGGGGTTCTGGACGCTGTAATTGCTGGGAATGATTATAATGAGGGTTTGGGAAACTTAAGCAGAGACTCACTTATAATGATAAATAGCCTTGAGCCAGTGCGTGAAACGCGGCCTAACCTCTCAACTAAACCACTCTCTGCTGACTTCTGGGCTTGAGTGTTTCTCGTCTGCTAACCTAAAATGTAATTCAACATCATATCGAACTTCACAAAGGGCAGTAAAAGACAAGTGCATGCAGAGATATACGTACCACATCCCCTCCAGTGCGAGCGAACGTAATCTACCCTCGAATGTTCATGTGAGATTCGAAAAACAAGATTACGTTTTCAGCAGAATGGGCCGTTGGCCGATAATCTTTTGACAGAGGGGCCTATATTTAGAGATAACTTGTCAGCTTTAATAAATGATAGTTATTTGCTGCAGTTTTTTTGAAGGTTTCAGAGCCGATGGCCCCTCCCGGGAGCCCATGGGACGGGCGACGGCCAAGGCCCAGTGCCTCTCGCGGAGAGATGCTGATGGCGCGTGCCCAATGTCCAGATCGCTGTCCTGCGACCTCAAATTGGCGCGACCAGCACCATGTCCAATACAATCCTCACACTGTTTCCTAACCTAATCTCAGCGGTGTCACACGACAGATTGCCACATTCGGAAAAATGGGAATGGAGGTTGGGTGGGTGGGTGGGTGGCTGGGAGGGGGTGGTTTAAAAAGAGAAAAGACATGGGAGCTTTGTGTTTTTTTGAAAAGAGAGAGAGATCGGAGGGACAAGGAACGGATATTTCTTCCAAGAGAGACGGCGCGCACTCAACACCCTGATCTGATTTACAAACTGCTCCTAATGGCAAACAAATGTTGTGGGTGTGTATTCGCGAAAATGAAAAGAGAACTGTACGGATCAAGCCAACATCTACCGCAAACCAAAAGCAAGTTATCATGCTTTTACAGCCTAAAACAGACACACACACACACTGACACAGTGTTAACAGATTCAAACAGGACGCTCCATAAACACGCACATGTAAAATAGACAATGTGGCCTAAAGAAACCAAACACGTCAATTTAATTTAGCACGAAAACATTCTGCTGTACCGCAGCGCCCGAGAACTAGAAACAACTGCAGAAGTAGTCAAAATAATAATAAACATTCGATTTAAAGCATTGTTAGCTATGTGCACATAAAGCAGATCTGTTTTGAATCCTTTCACGGTGTGAAGTTTGAGCAAAACAGGTTGTGCTGTGGAAACGGGACACGTTGCCCGCATTCACAGAGGGAAGCGTCATGAACTTCGGACATGCATTCCAGTCAGTCCTTCCTAAACCACAACTGATTCAATTTTCCCGGTTGTTATTCAAAAGGAACGTGCACCCGCGCCGAGCTATTGTGTGACAGCACACCCTCTCCAACTGCCCGGGGTGAGTTTTTGTGCTCGTCTGCATACATGTGTGGAATCACATTTGTAGGTGTCTGTCGATAATCGTGCTTTATGCACGTGAATATTTGTTGCATGTGAATCCATGCGTGCATATGCATGTGTGTGTGCGTGTTGACACACTCAGCGGGGGTTTTCTTATAGCCCAACAAAAGGGGAGTGTTGTTGCTTTGTGCGCTCAATCAAATAAAAGGGGCTTTTTAAAGCACATATGTCCCCTCCACGAAGTCCTGATTAGACTCTCAATATCTCCACCAGACACACACACACACATTATGATGCTGGTTGTTGTAGTAAAACTATCATTTTTTACAGTTCTCTTCTGCTTTTGCCCCAGTGCAGCTTTCTCACCACTAAGAGTGTGCATGGATTTTGTCTCTCACTATAGACTCCTCGGAGCCGATGTCTTCCGGTCGCAGGGCCCATGCAACACATCTTACAACAACACAGTGCAGGGTTCCCTCCTGTCTACACATGCTAGAGCCATTTCCCCCTTCCCTCCTCACACACAGACCCACATGGCACAAAAAAAGGAAACGCACACATTGCCAAGTACCATTAGCATGTAGCGGCTAAATCAAGACCATTAATGTCCCTTAACTCCTAAACGATGACGATTTAAAAATGAAAAGACACAAAAGTCAAAACAAAAAGCTGCTTAAAACAATTTGAACCTTAAATCTTGAATGTGCAAAATGTCGTCATAGGCACAGAGAGCTTTTCTCATTGGTTAAATTACAAAGACAAGGTGACATCTCTCAGGCAGAAGAGAGAGAGAAAAAATTGCTTATGGCACTTTTAAAACTCAAGGTTCCTTTGCAGCACTTTTTTTTTTCTGCCTTATTTTTCACTAGAGGGGTTTATAAAATGTATAAGTCCCTTCAGATAAAAGCATCTGACAAATGTTTGGAAAATGTAAATGTGAAAATGTTTTGCTTTCTAAAAGACCAAATAACTTGTTTTGCTATTGTAATCAGGCAGCAAAAATTGTTGTGGACCTTATTTTTAAAAGCGCACAAGGAGCAACGATTATTTTTAAGATACAAAAGTGTTTACCTCTGTCCGTAGAGGACATTGTTGTGGAGAAGCCTGCTCTGGAGTTGTGTGCTGTCGGACATCTGCTAGGCCTTGACCCACTTCTACGTGTGAGCAATGTGTGGCAGCGCTAAGGTTTGGCTTTTTGACCGCAGAGGCTGTTTCTCATTTTCTGTGTGAGTGCGAGCTGAGTGCTAGCTGCCAAGGGCAGGTTAAGCTCTCTGCTTCTCCCCTCCTGTAGATCTGGCATCCCTTCAGTTCCTCGCATAAAAGGTGGCAATCTTCATTAAAACCTCTTACAGACAACTGTCAGTTATTCACAGTTAGAAAGAGCCAGCTGTTCTCCCTCGCTCTCTCTCTCTCTCTTGATCCCTCTAGTGAGACGGAAGTCACTAGTTCATAACAGAGGAGTTTAGAAGCGTAGTCGGTTCTGAAGAGTTTCAAGGTGACAGTGTCATCCACGCTGCACGCAAAGGCATTTTTGTATATCATTATGTCGAGGAGAGACAAAAGAGCAATTAACAAATAATTACAAAAGATTTTTGGTCTACATTTCAAACAAGCCAGCATAAGGAGAACCTTAAGTATGCTAATGACAAATCATTTGCATACTAGAAAACACTTGCTTTTTTCTTTCCATTTTTTTTTTTTTTTTTTTTTGTAAAGAAAATCCTCAATTTATTAATGCAACATGGTTTAATATTTAAATGGAAGACATAATAAATAATAATAATAGGCAGATGTGCCACTAAATTTAATTGCATTAGGTTTTTCTGACTAGGCCAGATATAAAAACATTGGGTCAGCAAATAATATGACCTCGGGATGGCTTTTCCCACCCATGGCGGACAGGGGCGGTCTTTAAAACTTGTTTGAAAACAGTCATTATTTTTCCAATTCACTTTGCTGCCTCTAGTGGTGCAGAAATGACACTGCACCTTTAACTAACACCCCACACACATACATTACAATAAGAAAGAGCAAAGAGACAGAATCAAAGCAGCAATTATGCTCTAAAAACCTGTGCAAGAAACCTTTTACACTACCTACACCAAAGCATAACACTTGCAGACATCTTACTATAGTCCTGTGTGAACACTTTAAGTAATTTTTCTTCTCGTAGTGGAGATCTACACTGTACTTTCACTTTGGCCACTGCTGGACTTGCTCATTGAAGGAAAAAGCACATTCTCTCTCTCTCTCTCTCTCTCTCTCTCTCTCTCTCTCTGATGTTAGCAGAGGGTTTGCTGACTGTCTCATAAATAAGGAGTTGCGGTGCACACCTGTGTACCTGCAGCAGTGGGGCTGTTACCTGGCCAGAGATATATCTGCTGTCTGCAACCTCATTAATCAGGTCTAATGGAGCTCCGGCGCTCTCCTCCTCTCACACGTGTGTCTCTGTGAACATAAACACACATATACGTGCATGCACATCCTCCAAGACTGCTGTGGCTCTATTGTAGATACAAGGACTTTTCGAATAAAACATTCATACACACACACGGTCCGTTGAATGTCACCTGGACAAGGTAAGATATAAATAAATAAAAATATTACTCTCGTGGCTGGAGGCAAAAGCAACAGTTCAAGTGCCCTCTACCGCACCGCTCAGTCATAGGCCTGTTTGGCCCATTTTATTTCCTATTATTATCAGACATATCAGAGACATCATCCTTTTATTTAAATAGCCTTTCGTTTACGTCAGCATGATTTGCTACTTGCTATTGCTAGTCAGAGTCACACGATATTAGAGGGAGGGACATTCTCAGTCTAGAAAGCATTTGAGTGGACAACAATTTGGACACTCTCAGAAAAACATGTAAAAATTGTACCTTTAGGGGAACAACAGGTTGTCGCTAGGACAGTACCTTTAAAAGACATCTTTCAACCTTATCTACTCCTAAAAGGTGCATATTAGTACCTTAGAGTAGTCATATATACCCTTAAGGTACTACTATAAACTCTTTAGTGGTAAGTAAGGTACTAAATGGCATCCCTAATACCCCTAAAGGTATCATTTTTGCACGTTTTTGGATATGTGCAAAATGAGGGCTCAGATTGGTGCATTAAATCTGATCAAAGTGAATTTTGTCTACGTTTAGGAAAATACAAAAGGACTCAAAGCTGAAAGACAAGAACTAAAGGTGCAAAAACTCTGCGCAAGGTGTGTGAAACAGGCCTTTCGGTGGAGGAAAAAGACAGGATGAGGAATTAACACTTAACACGGGCTTAATTACGGCACGCACGCGCCTGTGAAAACCTGCCATTCAAGTGCATTGGTAAATAAACCTCTCTTTACAGGTGATCCAAATGCGTCTCGCTCCAGACAGCCCTCTGTTCCAGCGCTGATATGTAATTAAAATCATCTCCAAAATTCTCCTCGACAGGACGGGCCCGAGCCAAAAATGTAAATGACATTAAGGGAGACAATGAATTGAATTTTGTTTAATGTCCCTTTTGCTGGTGCTAATTTACATAGCGCTTTTCCAACAAAAGCTCTGACCTTCTAAATGCTGGCATTTGCTCAGCTCTGAGAGAAGGCCTGTGTGTGGATGAGAGGGAGGAGGTCTTTTTAAGTAGCCTGGTCAGAGAAGATACAAACAAAAGGGCAAAAAAAAAAAACGGAGGAACGATCGGTGTTGGTTTTTCAAGATTAAAAAACCTGCAACAGGCGGAGTACGTACACAAATTTTTACCCAGCATATGGCTCCAGGAAGACCTAGCTAATAACCAAGCGCAATCCCTTCTGGAAAGGTATGAAAAAATTAATGAGTGTTTAGCTAAATCAGCATCGGGACCAAAATATCATGCGGCCTGAACAGGTGCAAAAGCCTCAATGAAATGAGCTACATAAACCGTCCTGCTACACAACTGTGTCTGACAAAAAAAAAGTCAATCTCATGAATTATTCAGTTGAGGGAGGGGGTTGGCTGTCAGAGGTCAGCATGTCTTGACCTTTCTGACAGGAAGTGAAAGGGAGATCGGTTGGCTAGGAAAACCCCGATCGCTCTTGAGTCAGAGAGGTATTATTAGTTCTCGGACCGATACGGGGGCGGTAAATGATCCAACGCCTCGCTCTTGACATGTGTGCTCAAGACATCACCTACAAGAGTTCGGTATCTAGCCGAAGGACTCCTCATTTCTGAGACTTAATCTATCTTTCAAAAATACAGATGAATAATCTATGGCGAAGCAGGGTTGGGTTGTGAAATATTTAAAGATCCGTTGAGGTTGAAATTTTGTAACAGCTGTGAAATACAACCAAGTTTTTCTCGTTTTTTTCCCCTTCTCCTTGCGAAGAACCTAAAGCTGCACCAAAGTCCAAGAGAAATAGTATAAACAGATGTCTGGCTTGACTACAGGAAAATAGGACACATTTGGAATGATAAGTCTCCTAAACTCCATTGAAAATGCCAGAAGCGAGCGGGTGCCAGTTATTGTCCAAGCCCGTGCCAACGAGCAGTATGCCTGGCCCATGTGCCATCTGGGAGAATGTGGCTGAAAACGTTATTGATAATGGATCACCAGATCTTCTGGTCACCATAGCCATGTTTAGCAGAACATTCTCTCCCTCTATCTGTCTGTCCGTCTATCCCCAGTCCAACCCAGTTAAATGTTTTGATTGTAATGCAATCGACCCTTTCTTGTCTGCACTTTGGATCTACTTCCTGTGCACGCAAATGATCATGCACATATCTTAGCTATGCATAAAACTCCCTCGTGTACTGTAACGTTCCCCTTTTTCCTCAGAGACAAGAAAAAAGATGGACCTAACAAGACATTACCCCACAGGATTGGTTTTGTGATTACAAATTAGCTTTATATCATACACCCCACCTGCACGAACGCTTCAGTCATTTGAGGTTCGTGTTTCCGTGTGTTCCGGGCTCTCCCGGCCGCCTTGTTCTCCGAGCGTTGGATAAAATCATCTGTTCACAGTTGTGATATGCAGACAATGCAGTCGGCTAATGAAGTACATCTGCTTTTGTGATCTGACAGAACGGATCGCCCCTCTATGAAAACGATCCTCTCGAGTCTTTCAGACGCCTCACAATCAAAATGTGAGCTTTTTTATCCACCGTTTCAACCTACCACAATATCCCTCCTTTTTGCCGAGTATCAGACTTTCTTTGCACTGTTCTCCTTTTCCTCTTTTACTAGTGTTACACATATTGTTCACCAGATTGAAGCACAAAGCGCCAAGACATCCGATCCATCCACCTCTATTTAGCCACCACACAAAGCCGAGCAATTTATGGGAAGAGTCAATGCGGTAAATATCTGTTGTAAAGTGTTCATGTTTTTCTTTAAAGGTAAATACATTGTATAAGCCACAGTTGGGAGAATCGACTCTGACTGCCTGAGACTCCATTCAGGATCTGCTAAGAGGAAGTGATATGTGTTTTATCTTCTGTTCAGAAAACCAAAACAAATCCTCCTCCTCCTCCTCCTCGCCGGGACTCCTCTTTTTTTTTTTCCTCCCCACCCCACTAGCTTTTCTTTCTCTTGCGGTTGAGTTACAGTGAGTGCATGAATGTCTGTCCTGTAACTAATTACTGTTCGCACACTGTCAGAGCTCTTCAGCACGTCTGTTTAAACAAGCTAATCATTTAATGCAAAGATAACCAAGGTTACTGAGATTGATTCACACTCTTTGAGAGTGTTTACAAAAGAAAATGTAAGGAACTCATGTTCCCCTCCAAAAATGGTTAAATACAGGCTCTGTTGGAAAACCTAGTGGGCTGCCTACACTGGCAACATTTTAGGGGATCACAGACACACATCATTATGCTCATTATGCTTTAGCATTTATGCTACCGACTAAGATACCACATTTTGATCAAATTGTAAGGCAGTGTTGCTTATTCACGGACAAGCAAATCCCAGAATGCAATAAATAAATGCACTTTAGTTCACCCCAAAATGATCATTTACTCAACGTCATGTCGTTCTAAACTCGTAAGACTTTCATTTATCTTCAGAACACAAATGAAGATATTTTTAATGAAATCTGCGATTTCTGTCCCTCCACTGACAGCTATGCAACTACCACTTTGACGCTTTAAAAAATTCATAAAAAGATTGTAATACTAATCATTATGAATGGAGTTGTTTAGTCCAAATTTTACGAAGTGTCACGATCGCTTTATATGCTGAAAAGATTGAATTTAGTCTTTTATTCAAAGATAAACATTCATTAACTCACACATCAGATATGGTAAACAGAAGCTCAAGCATGTCTCACGTTACGCATCACGTTTGAGCTTCCGCAAGAACCAATGAGGTTTGTTCTCGCACATCAAGCAGGTTCGGTTGAGCTTCTGTTTATGTTTGCTGATCAATGTTTATATGTGAATAAAAGCCTAAATTAAATCTGTTCAGCATATAAAGCGATTGTCACATCAGAAAATTTGCACTAAACCACTTAATTCATATGGATTAGTTTTACGATCTCTTTATGAACTTTTTGAAGCGTCAAAGTGGTAGTTGCATAAACTGTCAATGGAGGGACAGAAATCGCTCAGATTTCATTAAAAATATCCCAATTTGTGTTCTGAACATGAACAAAAGTTTTACGAGTTTGGAACGACATGAGGGTGAGTAATTAAGGACAGAATTTTCATTTTTGGGTGAACTATCCCTTTAAAATTAATTAATATTATAAAAGTATAAATGAAAATGAACTGTTTTACGTAATATTTACATGTGCTGTGCATATTTATGCTTATTGGAGTATTGCAGAATTAGCTTAGCAATATATTAATACTCTAAAGTATTCAAATGTGATTCAAATTTCTGCATTCAGCAAGTAGTTTGGATGCTGCCTATGTAGGAAGCAGAGCCATGGATAATCAATTAAATCAAATATTGATTATGAAGAAGCTATGTGAAAACAAAACATATTTATGTCTGCTCCAAAAGAGGGGGAAAAATCCTCACATTAATCAATTCACTCACACATTATTGTGTAGTACTGCAGGGTTTCCACATTACAACCACATGACGTGAGAGCGGGAAATGCTCAGACCTCCAAACACGCAAGCACGGCCATAACTTCTACACACAGTGCATGAGTCCTTTTTTCCGACGCTTCACACACTTCATGCATGGTGACTGACAGCGGCAACTGGTCACTGCTATTTGATTACTAATAAGAGAGATGTTCCCTCTGTCAGATACCAAACATTCCCTGCTAAGCAAACAGCTATTTCAGCAAGTCAAACATTAGCATTGCTATCCACTGGTGGCGCATATTTCGTTCCCGGCTTTACCTCAACCTCCAATCTAATTTCTCACTCAGTGGACAGACAAGTTCGTGATCGTGAGATAACTTTGCAACAGCTACGGCAAGAAAACAAGAGAGAGAGAGACACTCTTGCTGCTGGCAGCACTTGCTGGTTATTCATGGCTCTTTACAGCAGATGGAAACAGAGAGACTCCTGGCTTTATAGAGCAAGGTAGGCTTGTTCTAGCTCACTAATCTCCAAGAGGCCCAGACTCGAGCAGCCAGCGCTCCCTGTCACATTTACCGTTTCAACCGCGAGTCCAAGACCTGCCCTGCCGTAATCCACATATGTGCTGCCACTACAGGGATAATTGGACAAAAAGGAAGAAGTGTAAGTCTCGCCGAGTAAGTGTAACCTTGAGCCAGACTCACAAAGAGAAACATAAGCTGCAAAAAAAAAAAAAAAAGAAAGAACGTCAATTACCCACTCGGCGGGAGCCGTTGTGTTTGAACACGCTTTCCCTAATGTGATCAACATGCAACCGCCAACAGCCAGCCCAGAAACATTACTCATTTCCCACCGGCAGCACTACAGAGCGCAACGTAAAGACACCTTTTTGCCTCAAACATGCATGCTCGCAGACGCAGACGCAGTTGTGCCACAAAGCCAGTGCACTGTTTACAGAGAAGATAAGCAGAGCTGTTGTTCACAAATTAGGATGAAAGAGTTGTGAGTTTAAAACCAAACGCTCTCTAGATGTGGCGAACTGCCCGCAAGTCTTGAGGAAAGCGCTTCCCTGACAACTCACCAGCAATTACACGGTCCCTAAAGACACCCCCGGGTTTCCACGTCAACACACCTGCGCGGCACGCCGCACAACAACACAGGGCAAACCCAGGCCAGGACGCTGGGCCGCAGCGCCCTACGCTCGCACACGGAAGGCAGGAAGCAGATAGAGTCTTACCTGTCGATGATCACGGGGTCTGAGGGCGTTTCGTTCCTGTTTCCGCAGCTTTTTTTGTCACAACACCGACTTGGGGAGAAGAACACAGAGAGAGAGAAGACGAGACATGAGATGAGATATGAGAGAATCAGCAAACAGCTTGCATGTGTCTTTCGTCCTCGAGCACCGTGTGTTTAGATTTATTCATCTGACACGCTCTTTTTCTAGCTAACCGCCGAGGTGTTTGGCGTAGGTTCTGGCTGAGCCTGATGGTGTTGGTGGCTGCGGTTCTCGCAGATGCGGGCGGCGGGTAAACACGGAGCCCGGCGCTGTGGCTGAAGGAGGGAAAACAGCATGTTTTTGGTGTTTGTCTTAGTGCTGAGAGGAGGAGAGGGGGTGCCAGGAGGCTGGGAGGGGGGAAAGCTCTCTCTCAGCCCCAGCTTTTGTTTACCTCTAATTGTCAAGCTGTTGTGTCTGGAGAGGATGCAAGATGCCACCTTCAACCAGGATTTCTGTGGGGCACTTATTAATTACCAGCTCAAAAAGCCTCCATCAGTCTCCTACAATGTGCCAATGCCTCCATTTTGAGGCCCTGAAGATGCTTCCATTATGCTTTCTTTAATTAATGTTGAAATTACTGAGGAAAAAAAATGTTATGCCTCTTGAATTTAAAGAAGCCCACTTGTATAATGGTTACATGTCTAAGTGAGCTAAATTAACACCATATGGTATGGAAAACACGTAAAGCTCCTTAAAGCTGACAGCTAAAGTGATTAAGGTATGTGTATGGACCTCTGCTTGGGACTCGGAAACGCATCTGCGCGGTTTGACGCAAGCAACAGAGTGCGATGCATGCGAGGAACTTATCGTTAAACGCGGCTCCGCAAACTCTTAAAAGTTTGAAGCGTTATTATCTTGAGCGCAGAAGGATATGGCGTGACCTTTGAGCACGGTTTTCCGATTTTGGTGGAAAATTCAGTGCTTGCTTCCATACGTGTCGGGTTCTCTTCTTCTCTTGTTTAATGTCATTTTTTACTTTTAAAATAACCGCATGATTTCTCTGTGGCGTGTGCGTAAAAATCAGAACAGACAAAGTGGCGCACGGCTAAATTGCTGAGGATGAAAAGCCACTTTCCAAAAGGCCCGAGTACACACGCGCGCGCCTGCATTTGTGTGTGCGTGAATTTCAATTCACCCTCGATAGTAATAAAAGTCCAGTGAGATCATTCATAAGTCCGATGTCACCAAATGATGCAGTCAAATTTGCGCTTTTGAAGTAGAACTTCTGAAACTCGCAGAGCGAACCGTAAATCATTACGCATAAGCCGCCTGACAATTCTGAACATTTGGATTCTTTTCAGCGTATCCAGGCAGATCTATTCAGGGATTCATTGATTTTCTGTAAGGCTGATGCTCGGAGGCCTGGATAGGCCTACATCATGTGCGTTACGCATTTATGAAAACATGACAAGACATTATGGCTGATAAAACACAATTATGCAGTCAAATGTAATAGTTTATAATCATCTAAAAATGTTAAAAAGGTGTTTTTCTTACCTGCACATAATTTCGTGCGTGAGAAGAACTCGGCACATTTCTGGGTTTTTGTCTTGTCCTTCATAAATAATAGCCTTGAAATAAAAGTAACAGACATTTTAAACAAGAGGATTAAAATATAATAGTCAAAATATTAAACATAAAACTTCGCTTCTCCATCAAAAACAAAGTGAAATTGGACCTAAAATAATAAAATGTGGTTTTATGGTACAAAGTTCAGGTTCATCAATTATAAATCGACAAGAGAAGGTGCGTAAATAAAATCCATTGTTAAACAATGTTTTATCTGTAAACCAACACACATGCCCACACTCTAGATGGAGATAACCTTTGTGTTATTAATTTGCATAAATAAATATGATGTTTGAAATGAATATCAACACTTGGCCGGTCATTGCGATGACAAATTATACCACATGCATATCACTTTAGAAATGAAGAGTCGCATATGTTTCTGTTTAGATCTTTGCGCTATTTATTTGGGGAATGATAATAGAAATCACATAGTTGTCGCTTCTCCGACGCAGATGGCCGCGGTAAATAATACCCATAACCGTACACATCAACGCGGTTATAATCTGCAGATATTTAGGGGTAGAGTGCTAATGGGCAATCTGTTGTTTATTTTGAGCCGCTAACAATGATTTTTCTTTAGATAAAAAGCGGTGTCGGGGGGTACGCTTGAGTAATTTTTGAGCATTGGCTTTAACAGATGGCGTTTGGAGCTGTAGGTGCGCACGGGCCTTGCTGCTTTTTGCGCGTTCTGTCTCACTCTCTCTTTCTCTCTCTCTCTCCCTCCCTCCCTGTTTGCCCTGCTCCCGTTATGATGTACTGTGCAAGAGCGCACTCCAACGCGTCCTTCCGTGGGATCCGTGGGGCGCGTTGGAGTGCGCTCTTGCACAGTATATCATTGTAATAATAATAATAATAATAATAATAATTTTATACACAAATATATAATGTATACACAAACAGTATTGCTGGTACATATAAGTGTATGAAAATCCAGGCACTGCTGCAGGCCTATATTTACACATTAAACTGGAAATAAAAAAAATAAATAAAAAAAATGCAAGCATAATGTGCGTAAATAAGCACAGTGCAAAAATAAATTGAATTTAAAATATATATGAGAACTTATAATAAAGGATAGTCGCAATTAGGGCATTTTTGAAATTTAATTTGTCAAGTGCATGCTGAATCAAGCGTTGGTTTGACGTTAATTCTGTTAATGAATTTTATTATTATTATTTTTTTAAGACACCTAACAAATATACAATTCAAAACGTCTAGAAATTGCAAATGACAAAACAAGCACTGGCTTCAATTCATCAGACATTATTTGATGCATGCTTATTTTTTCTCCCTGCCTCTCACTGAAAATATACGGAAAACCATAAAGTGGCTGTTCAGCGCCATTGACTCTTTGATCATGTTCAGCTCCATTCAGAGGCCCCTCAGATAAAACCTTCATATTTTCTCTCCTGTGATGCCAAACGATGGATAAAGTACAGATAACAAGAGCCTCAAAATCAAGCTAAAGATCCGCCCTGTTCTTTACTATGAGAGGCTGAAATGGACAATGGAAATGAGCTAAGAGTGATTTCAGAGAACATCAGAGCACAATATGAACTCAAGTGTCTGTCTCACGCCTGGAGCTTTATTTTTATGCCTTTAACCAGATCTGATTACAGCACGACAAAAGTCAGTTTTCACGTGCGATATAAATGACACACGAACATTTAGTAAGTGAATGGCAATTAACAGATATTGCACTGCCAAATTTTTTTATTTTTTTTATTTTACAAAATCAATAAAATAATGTATGCATTATAATTTGTGTGCCTCAAAAGTACACGCATGTGAGCTATATATTGTCTCAGATAAAAATTAAAAAAAGTAGATTGAATAAAAATACAACCTAATTGAGCGCAATACACAAATATGGGTTTTGACTATTATATGCGAAGGCGAGACTGAGGCGTAAATTATAAAGAAATCATTACCACTTTAGGTTATTTTTGACTTTATCCTCAGAAAATATTTTTGATTTTAAACGAGTAATTTAAATGTATATGTTATTTTTATAAATTTAAATGTAAACACATTTTATGCCCTACACTATTTCATTAATTCGCAATGAATTATCAAGCAGCTACACGAGAAGAAAAACGTGGTAATGTGATTCATATTAAATTAAATCTGCTAAATAACCTCCCCCCATTAATCAGAGCAACCCGAAATGAGCCACGGCTTTACATTAACAGTGTCCACGTAAATATAACGAGGAATGACAATAAAATGCACTGCATCTCCAATAAATAATACAAATAAAGAAGAAGATGTATTATGGAAACAATGTAGCCTAATGTAAAGCACGTGCAACAGAAACGTACACACACAGATTATAAATCTAAATACACAGACACACGCAGGAGAAAAGAAAAGAAAAGTTCTTACCTGTTTTGTCATGGAATCGATTAACCGAACATAAAGATCCTGTTCTGTTCTGACGCCTGTGGGAAATTATTTTTGTTTTTCAGTGTGGAAAAAGTCTGGTGAAAAAAACTAAACAAAGTTTCCTCGGAAAAAAAAATAGAAAGTATTCTTGAAATTCACTAATAGAGAAGGTTTGCCGTCTACTAGAATTACATTTGTGGAATAAACTGAACTACATTTTTAGGAAAGTAAATGTAAGTCAATACGGCTCCATTGAGTGAATAAAACACTTGTAAATCTATCCCTGCTGAATAGAGAAATTTACACTTACCGTTGCTGTACAATAGTTGTAGTTTGTAATGTATCCCATTGTTAGTTTTTTCACTGTTAGGTTCCTGAAAATAAGCATTTGTTTGGGGTCAGATTGGCATTATTGGGTTGTTGTGAATTTATTTTTTGTATATTTATGAAACGCATGCATTTTTGTTTGTATGCATGTAAGGGCGAAACATATTTATCCAGCAAGTCAACTATTTCAATAGCATCTTCTATTTTAGTAGAATAATTCCTGGCAATAATGTGTATAATGCATATGTATTTTTTTTTTTTTTTTTTTCTGCGTGTGATATATCCATCAAAAGTGTTTTATGGCGCACGTGTTTCCAAAGATCTAGCTGTGGAAGTTTTAAGGTGAAAATTCAGAGCTGTATTCCAGAGTGGCGCTTACTTTCTCCTTTTCCACAAAGTCCACAAAAGCTGTCCTTTCGATCTCCACTGGCTGTCCCTGTCTGTCATAAAGCGCCAGGACGAAGTGGAAAAAATTGGATTTTCTGAGGTTGGATGGCGGTTGTTTCTCATAATGCGCCCGTGCCAGCCCAACTCCACTGCGGGGAAAACAAGACACCAGTGTGGGTTAAAACAACAGGCGTACACTGGAGAAATAGATAGATGTAGATAGAATGAAAACATGGGAGAATTCTTGATTTGTCACTTAAACTGTAATATGATGTAATGAACAGGGGAAAGCGGCGAAGAGGTGCATGGGGAGAGTGTAATTGATACATGGCATATTGGGGATTTAGGGGTCGATCTGAGAAATGCATTAAAAATCGGATGATTTGGCAAACGTACCTCTGGGCGGCCGTGTTCGCATCCACCACCCCAGCCGTGTGCATCCACGATCGGACCGGATTCATGCCACTGCCCAGCGGTTCCTCTTTCATAGTGGTCCCCCCTCTCGGTATATTTTCCTGAATCCCAAACATTAAAACAGTTCGCGTGCAACCCACTTCCAGCCAAAGAGATGAAATGAGAGTGTGAGCGAGGGCGCGTCGTTTCTCCGAGAAGCCCCTTCGGATAGCAGTAAGAGTTTGTTTGGGATTTGTCGAAAACAGAAGAAGAAGAAGAAGAAAAAAGCAGTCCCGACTCCTTCTTCAGTCCGTCCTGCGTTGGCACCACATGAACGACTCAGTGCGTAAAGATTCTCAAGCCTCTCCAGCAGCTTGTTTGGATAGATGGAGATCCTCCCGTGGAAGAAGCGAAGCGAGTCGCGCAAATATCAGGGATATTAGACTTGTTTTAATTCAGTTAAACATTTCTCGCAACTTTCTCTGCTTGTTGTTGTTGTTGTTGATGAGGATGATGATGATGGTGATGATGCTCTTAGCTTGGTGGCATCCTATAACAACAGCATCAAAAAAGGCTTCGGGACACTGCTGAATCCACCACTTCTGGCTCCAAAAGACAAATAAACGCGTAAATGATCACCGTGGAGGTGTTCCCGGACACGGGAGAGGATGATGAGGGGCCTTTAGCGCGTCTTTGCAGAATGGATGGAAGCATACAAAACTCAACCCTCTATCCCCCAGGACTGGAACCTTTCCCGGGAGCCAAAAACTCCAGACCCACGGGATCCACGCTGTCAGAGGATGACGCGCACGTGGGCGTGGCTTTGCCCATACATGGAGAGGGTTGACGCTTCCTGTCGCTGGGCTTTAAGCTTGGACCGTGAGTACATACACGACTAGAGTCACTGCTGCTGCTACTGCTTTTCCAGTGAACATCATGTCAAGTAATCATCAGAGAGGAACAAAAATGAATGATAATGAAAGCCCGCGAATTATAGGAACTATATATTCTGAGAAACTGCCATGCAAGTTTATAGAGTGCAAAAAAAAAAAAAGAAAAAAAAGAAAAGAGCACTGGCCACCCATCCGCCGGTTTCCAGAATAAAATTCTTACCGGGCCATCATCACAGTGACAGTGCCAAATTGACAAAATTTTATTACTCTGAAGTCGGAAAGGTGCACTGGCATTTTAAGACTAGATGTTCCTTATGATAAACACCCTGGGCATCTGCATAATGGCGTAATGCGCGTCTTAAATTATGGCAACTTTGACTGCTTGAATCAAACACGCACAGTTTGCGCGCGCGGAGCGAAGCGAGGCGATGTCAAACTCCTAGTCCTAGCGCGTACACGCGCTTAATTTTGTAAATTATTGCAGAATTACATCTGAAACTGTGAAAGGACTCGAGGGAAACATTGCGTCCACCCTCTCCTTCTATGCGCAAGAAGTAGGATGTCTTTTGTAATAAAAATATAATCATTTATCAGAACAATAAGGGTCATTTTTTCTTTCATTTCGTAAGGTGCTCGTGTCTCCGATATTGGCAGACTCTGCATGTATGTTAATATTTGTATTAATGGGCGAAAATGGAAGTCCGATGTTGGTTATCTGGGGACCCTGTGCGCTGGAGGGAGGGATGGATGGATGGACGGAGAGAGGAGAAGAGAGATGTGTTTTACACAGCAATCTATTCTGCTAGTGTTGGGGGTTAATGACTATTGCCAAAGATAAGTGAATTATCAAAGCTGTTGCTCTTGCCTCGACTCAAAATCCATCACATTGCATCGTCGTCTAATTAAATACGTAAGTAATAAAATTATATTTTACGACAATTTAAGATTGATATGCTTTTTGTCTTTAATTCGCAATGACTTTGATCCATGCATACGCTGAATGCCTCTGTGAACTTTAATGTTAAATGGTACTCTAGGCAGCAAATGATTATTATTATTATTATTATGCGTTTATCTTAATGTTTGTTTCACGTGAAATGTTCTTGTAATTATTGTTATCAAATATTATAATTACGTGTGTGCTACTAATAAATAAATCTAAAGTATCCGCAGACCTATTTGGCATGTGATATCGTTTTTTTTTTTTTTTTTTTTTTTTTAATCAAATTATTATTATTATTTTAATTCTTTTTCCAAACCTATATAACTTACCATAATAATAAATATTTCAGGTTTGCTAACTCTAGGCCTAATCTACAGTATCTCTAATACAGATTACACACCAAAGCGATTTCAATCTGATTACCAAATTAGGGTTTTAGTCTAAATCCCTTTAAATCTGATACTGTTGACTAGAGAAGTTCAACAATCCCATCGCGTAGGTAACGATCCCGTCCTAAAAAGGAGTTTTAAACCTTATTTGACAACAAATGCAGCTGCCCCTCTATTTTGGAAGATATTAGGCGAAAATGAATGCAAATCTGTGTTCAGAAGCCATCTGGCCGGAGACTGGAGAATCAGCTGCTCGCCTGAATCCATCTCGGCTCATTTCTGAGGCTCATCTGGAGCCCGGAGCCAAAGCGTGCAAAATGCGCTCTTTAATTCACCAACTTTCACTTTCACTCGTCGACGTTTGAAAATAAAGTGCGCGACAAATTTCTGTTTTATGACACACACAAAAAATCCGGCGCGTTTATACTGAAACCGATTTAATTGCGTTTTGCGTTTCGCAACTGTCAGATGTCAGTTTTTGTTATGCAAAACAAATTGTACCAGACTAAAAGAGCAGCTAAAATAACAAAATAGGGGAATATGATTGCAAACATAATAATAATAATACTTTGAAAAAAATAAAATGATTTGTGTATTAAATGTTTACACATTTAATATTATCTTTAATTGTTGACGATAATAAAAACTTGATACATTATATGTTCTTCAGATCAGTGTTTTGGTTTATGAGTTCTTTTTTTACACAACAATCTGTCTAAAAGAACCTCAAAATATTTTACTATGACAAAATAAAGCTTTTTGGTTCTAACCGGAACCTTTATTTTTTTAAAGTGAACGCCGCGGATTGAGCTCTATTCTGTCTGCCCATGTTAGATCTTATTTGGGGAGATGTACTAACCGAGAGCGCAGGACAAAGGAAAAGTTAGTCATGCAGAAGGTGTGTGTGGGTTTGAATAAGATTTGTTCGGCGTTGCCAAGACCTCCCGAAGAAACGACCCTCCTCCTTATTGTGTGTGAAGTGTTCCTTTTGTGTGAATTTACGGGGTGAGGCTCCAATGATCCCCAACAAATTTGCATTTAAATAGCGACATCAACCGATTCGCGTGCCACACACCAGTGGCTTTCCCAGATGTCAAGGCAAAGTCAGTCAGATGGCCAGTGCCCAGATGTCCCCTCCACGCATCATACCAGCGCACCACGACTTTCCTATTTGCATCTTTGCGCACGGCCAGATCTTTTAATCTTAAAGGTCTGGAGTAGAAATGACACCTGCAAAACTCTAGAGAAGCTGGAGGAGAGGCATGGCTATAATAGAATTGCTTGGAGAGGGTGAAGGCCTGTCTGTCTCCGACATCACAGAAAAGCGTTGACATGTGCGTTCGGGCTGGTATTGGCATTGAGACATGAAATTAAATTAGCAGTGCTGAGATTCTGGGTTGCGTAAAATCGGACAACTGACCACTCAGAGAGCACGTCATGTAGTGAAAGGCGTGAACCAGCTCATCATAACTAATGCATGGGTGCTGAAAGATGATTTACCTTAGGAAAATCAATCCGAGAGCACAAGTTTCAGGGGTTTAAGCGCATCTGCCAGCTCCAGACGTCCCAGTTCTTTACGATATGAGGCTATTTTCAATGGTTAAATTTCACATTTGCGTGCTCTTATGCTAAAACTCGAAAGTTATTTTTTTTTTTTTTTTACATTTGTGAGGGGTGTATTTAAAAGGGAATGTGAGAGAGAGAGAAAGAGAGATGGAAATCAAAGATGCGTAAACGTCAGTGCATGAATCAATCATTCGTCTTTGCATTTTTAAACTGTTGCATATGTTCCCTTCTCCTTAATCATGACAACTAATTACAGCGTTAATGATCAGAAAAGGGAAAAATGAGGGCAAATAAAATCTTGATGAATTATGTGCATTGCTATTAGAGTCAAGTCATCATTTCCGTTACAGTTTATTGTTGTTTCTGGCGCCATTATATATAGTTGTGGTTAACAAGCGCAGATAAATCATGTTGGCCATTTTATTATGTGTTTTATAATGAAACAACTACAAGTTATATATATTTTTAATTTACCCTTTTCCATTTGTAGCGGGTTAAAATAAATAGACAAAAGCAAATAGAATTAACTAATAAACATATATAAATAATAAAATATATGAATAAATAGTAGAAAAAAATAGACAAACAATATGCTTAATTATTTGCCTCGTCTAAAGCATCATTAACAATATGACAAATCTCATTCTTTCTCTCTCAAGAATGAATTTGAGTATCAGCCTAAATGAATAAAACGTGAAAATATCTGAATTTGTTTTCCGGAGGAAACTGCAGGAGCTTTTTGGCGGAGCAGAAGCGTTTAATCTTTGAGAGAAATTTGATGAAGAGCGCCTCCTTTCGACGCATCTGTGGAACAGCGTTTTAGATCACAGCACAATTAAACGGGGAAGAAGAACTCTAATCAATAGCCTAATATCGATCAAACATGAGCCAATCAGTTTCTGATTTTCTTTTAAAGAGTGCCAGAATTTATCACCTCACAACTGTCGTGCAGTGAACATCAAATAGTTGGGAACGACTTATAAACAAAAGGCGAAGTCTGATATAGTTATCAAATTTATAAACCTTATTTCGCAGATTAAAAATGTCCTTTTTCATGCAAAATAAATTAAATACACGCTTTTAGCAAATAAGATGATGCAGCTATATAAAATATACAAAAACGCCAATAAAAGTATAAGACGCGCTGTCGTTTCCAATATCTGCTGATGCTTTTATTTGCAGACAAAATAATCTCCATATCCAGCAGCATCAGTATCGTACAGAAGCACAAAGTGCATGTGCTGCAAAATGCATGTGTTATTTCTGTGTGAAACAGATCGTGCTGAGGGCACCTTCACTGTGAAAACAGGTTTCGATTAGGTAATTTTAGATATTGTAATTGGCTTTAATTAAACATGTATCGCGCTAATTAACTCAGATTTTTGCTCAGCCGCTGGGACTCTCGTGTCGGCTTTGATACAGTCGAGCAGATGTCCCAATACAACTCCAGTGACAATTACAAACTTCAGTTCTCTGGAAACGACTTCAAACCTTATATGCTGCCTGACGACATTAAACAGGTCACCATTCATATATGTTCAACATTTATTTATTTTAATTATAAGTAGCCTAATATTATTATTTTTAACTTATGTAGCTTAACTTATGTATGTGTTTCGAAATTTACATTTCAATTACGAGTCTAATCTGTTCTTTTAATATTTACATTTATATAAAATAATATGTATTATTAGTATTATTATTATTAGCGTTGTTTTATTATTGTTATTGTTAAAATATATAAACCGATTAAAACGTATAAACAATAACAACATTGATAATAAAATTAATTGCATCAAAAGTTAAAATTCTAATATAAATGATGAATTTTAGATTGGTAAAAATGTATGATTATTAATGATTAAATAATAGCGAACCATAATAATACCACTATTATCCTAAAGTTCTTTCTTTGTGTGTCAGTGTAACAAAGATCGTGATTCACAGCTGATATTAAATGAAAACAGCAGAACATGTGAAATGGGCTGGTTATGTCGAGGTTGCCATATAATAATTAGCATTTTCATTCTGCTGCTGAAATGAAGAGGGAGAGAGAGAAAGAGCCCGAGGCGCAGCTCCAGGCAGCACCTATAGAAAGAAAGGAGCGGAGAGCCATTCTACACAATTAACATGTAAAATATCCAGTGGAAATGGGCTCTGAAAAGAGACGGAACGGGTCAGCTCCACCTCATTTTAGCAGATCCCGTAAACTCTCGTGATTACAAAGTTTACCGGAGTAATTAACGGCGCGGGGCCATCAGCTGCACCTGCGCTCGGGGCCCCTACACACACAGTGACAGTGATAGAGATTATTTCCACACTCTCGGTATTAAACAGCTCACCCTGCAATGAGTTCGTCACCAGCAGCACGTCCTTCATGAGACGTGATTGACCTACTTTCTCCCAGTTATTTTCACAAATCAGACGCTCGTTGGGAGCTTGAACATCTGGTAACCGAGAGGAAGAGCCACCGGTCTGTCTATTCAGGCCTTTCTATAGGAGCTCAGTCACTTCTGCCCCTGTAGGTGAGACGATCTCGGGCTTTTCTGGCACGGAAAGGACCATTATGTGGTGCCATTGCCCCACCTACAGGACTGAGGGGTAAAAACAAACACCTTGTAGTCTGAGCCTGAGGTCAGGGGCTGCATCTGCTGAAGAATAGAATAGAATAGAATAGAATAGAATAGAATAGAATAGACAACAGATTATGCTGCATGCATGTGTAATTGTTTATAGTTATTATAACAATTCCTTTTTCCATTTAGGTCATTTGCCTTTTACTTTTTTAATCTTTCTTTTTTTAAATCATCTATTCACTAACTATTTAGAAAAAGCTTCCCTATGTAAAATGCAGTAACTACACTAATAGAACTGAGAAAAATGTCTATTTTCTCTCACTGTAAAAAAGAATTGTTGGTTTAACTTAAAGTAAGTTACCTGGTTCATTGAAATTGAAAATTTGAGTTCATACAATGAATGCAGTTGGTTTAATCAACAGAAACTCAAAATATTATGTTATCTGAACCACATTAATTATTCAAGTTTGGCAAAAGAAAAAAATTCGTGATAAATCATGATTTTTTTTTTTTTTTTACAGTGCTAAAACAAGTTGTCTACAAATGTAATTAAAAATATAAATATTTTATTCAAATTCATTTCAATAATGCAAATACAATAATTATTTATATTACTAAAAATATTTCCGCCATGTACACTGTAAAAATTATTTTCATGATTTATCACAACATTTTTGAACATAACATCACAACTTCAATAATTAATGTGGTTCAGATAACATCATATTTTGAGTTTTTGTAGATTAAACCAATCGCCTTCATTGTATTAACTCAAATTTTTAATTTTAATGAACCAGGTAACTTACTTTTTTAAGTAAAAACAGCAGTTCTTTTTTACAGTGTATACATTTCAGTATATAAAAAGTAAATGCTTACATGAAAGCAATTGTTTGTACACATTATAACCATTCTTTTTTCCATTAAGATATATCAATCAATCAATCAATCAATCTATCTATCTATCTATCTATCTATCTATCTATCTATCTATCTATATGCACACACTGCATTAGTATATTTTACTAATATATTTTATATATATACACTGCATTTCACCTGAAAGAATAATTCAGAGACAAGTCACACTACATTTTAATATAGCGCGTTGAGTCAAGAACATTGCGCTCATATTAAACTGCATTATGGAAAGTTTAGTGTTGATGGTTAAAGTTACAGGATTACAGACGTTTCTTTAGGAAACACCAAACCAACATTTTACTTTCAGGTTAAGCTGCCAAACAAAACAAAATCTCACTCAGTTGCTCGCTATTCTCACAATGGATGAGGCAAACCATGATGCAACGAGACTAGTAAATGTAGTCCACAATTTATCATTCGGAACTTCCTGCTATTTCCTGAGAGCACATCACCCAAACACTCCACATGACAGAGTCAAAAAGGTCAACGCTATGAAATGAAAACTACGGAGGAAAGAAATTGAAAATGTGAGAAATGACAACTCGTAGCACGAAGCGGGACTGTTAGTGACTGCCTTGCTGTATCAAAATGAAATTCCCCAGCTGCCAGCTCTAATAGGGAGGGTCAACAGGTCAAAGTTCACACAGCCCCTTATTGCTGTGTTACGTTGCAGTTTAAATTCCCAGTGGTGCTGGCGTAAGAGTGGAGGCGCACACTCACTTAGAGACGTGTCTTACATCCACATAATGGCAGGTCAGATTGTATCCAGGTGCATTATTAGCCCATACATTTTTAATTGAGTTACCTTAATATTGATATAGAGTCTGGTAGTTCATCTTCCTGATGTCAAATATATATCAAATGCATATCAAGCTTGAATTGTTTCAATAGTATTGCTTTGAAAAATATAATTTCACACACAAAAGGGCCATTTTTAAATTCACAAATGAATAAATGCAAGAATTTAAACTCTTAGAAAACACACTGGATGGTGATCGAATAGCTTTGACTAGAAACAGACTACAGTAGTGACAAGTCCTTTGGCTGTAGAGACGGGAAGGCAGTCTAAGTGTGTGTGTTTGTGTGTGTGTGTGTGTTGTCTTGGTAAACCCCATTGTGGGGACAAAATGTCTGCACAAAGAAAGTAATACCAGTAATTTTTTACATTTTTTTGATCCCCATGAAAAAAAAACAGCTTATAAATCATACAGAATGATGTTTTTGAAAATGTAAAAATGCAGAGTTTTCTGTGATGGGTATAGGTTTATGGTTAGGGTATAGAATATACAGTTTGTACAGTATAAAATTCATTATGCTATAGAATGTCCCCATAAAACGTGTGTGTGTGTGTGTGTGTGTGTGTGTGTGTGTGTGTGTGTGTGTTTTACACCATGCTGGGAAAACTCAGTTTTCTTTCTACTGTATCTCTGCCCTGAACAGATTCACAGTTTCATTCTAAAGATGCTCGACGCCGCCCACATGCATAACTGAACCTTTAATCACACAGAGGAAGCAAACAAACAGCCTCTTCAATGATATTCCTCAAAAGATGGAGATGAAAACAGCTGGTGGAATTATTTATTTCCTAAAAGCTGCATTTTTAAGTGCAGCACAAAACGTCAGATGTGGATTCCTAGAAATTACCACACTGTAAAAAAGAACTGTTACCTGGTTGCCTTAAAATTTTGAGTTCATTGAAATGAAAAATTTGAGTTAATACAATGAAGACGATTGGTTTAATCAACAGAAACTCCAAATATTATGTTATCTGAACCACATTAATTATCTTATCTGAACCACATTATTAATTAAGTTGATTTGACAAAAGAAAAAATGTTGTGATGATAAATCATGAAAATAATTTTTTACAGTGCAGGTGACCACTTTTGGGATGCATTACTGTCGCATATCTTAGAGGAACTTTAGTGGAATAGTGCCACTCCGAACTGTCAAACATATAAAGTGGGGTCCAAATGTTTGAATTTTTGGTTACACTTTATTTTAAGGTGCCATTGAGTGTAATTATATATTTAAGTACATAGTAATATTAATTAACAACATGTATTTACTATAGGGTTAGGGTAGCATAAGGGTTTGGTTGAGGGTTAGTTGCATGTAATTATGCATAATGTACTATTTTTACTATGATAAGTACATGTAACATGTGTAACAAGGACACTGTAACTGAATTTTCTAATTTAGTGCAAAGTTTAATGACCAGAATAACAATTTTATGAATTTCAGAATGTCTTAGTGTCATCCATTTGTTTTAAGCTAAAGAAATCAAATTCTAAGAATGATCAATGTCACTAATTTGCTTGCACTAATTTGATTAGTGACCTAGAAACAGTGGTGAATTTTATAGCTGTTTTTCATTTTGCATCATAATGTTTATTAAAATACTTGGTTTAAATTTAAATGAAAAAGAAATCACATATTTTCAATGCGCTCTCAGAGTTTTGGACCCCATTCAGTAGCTCAGTTTATTAAAGGATGTGTCCATTACAGTTTATCAGACTGATTCCTATAATGAAACATAAGAAAACGGCCCAACAATCTCAGATTAAAGGTTTTTCACTGGATGTTTGTGTTGTTGTAAAGCCGTATGCAGTAGGTTTTGACAGATGCTGTCAGAAAATCTAAGCGCTGAGAATTTCCTGCAGATTTCATAAAGAGAAAGAAAAAGGCAGAGAAAGTAAGAAAGGAAACCTGCTCAGATGGAGAACGTGAGGATCATTCTGATGTGTGAACTCTACATTATTAACAGACAGAAAGATGAAGATGCAGCCGTGAAAAAAAAAGGGGAAAAAAACACCAAGTAAATGCTTAAAATAAGTGCTGTTAGTTCGGCACTGTGTACCGGGACCACAGAGGTGAAAAAACTGTGAAAAAATTCACAGAGCTTTAAATTAAACAGTGAAATGCAACATCTGTGTTCAAAAACCTTTTACCCCCAATTTCACATGTATTGTTTTCTCTCTTTTTGTTATGTGTGTGTGTAAGTACGTGCAAAAGTTTGAAAAGATTGTAGGCATTGAAATGCTCGACTCATTTCCACTTATTTAAAAATGGAAGGGAACGAACAACGACGTGATTGTGGTGAACACAACGCCTTGTGAAGAGCCGCCCTAGTTTCTGAGCTGCTCTGCGAGGAAGAGGGTGTGTTGGAAACAGCATATGGAGGGCATGTTTGTTAGCGCGCCGCTGATAAATGGATTAATTGGTTAGATTAGACTGCCAAAGCTTTGATCACAGAGACCGCGCAAAGAAATGTGTTTATTGTTTATGATGATTTTGTTCATTGAGCTGTAGCATGGGCTAAATATGCAATAAATATAATTGATGCACTCATGTGTACTTGTTATTTCCTGTTTGGAGCAGAAAATAAATGCATAACTCATTGTGAAATGGTTTTGAATGTGAAATATGGGCAGTAAAAGACTTCTGTTATCAGAATGTACTTCATTTTAAGGTCTTTTCACAGACACCAAAACCTCAGTTTCACCCATCAAATCAGATTATAAACAAACTAATCTGCTCAGATCATTTAACATTTGCCAACTTCAACTTCAGCAAAACACAATTTAGAAAAAAACATATTAAATAAATATACTTTTCTATAAAAAAGGACACTTATAACTTAGCAGCTTACATAAGTGTCAACTTGAACTTGACTTAGCTATTTAACCACCTTTTATACAACCAAATCGATTTCTGCACTTTCATCAAACATGATGAAATCTAGAGAGAATGAAATGCTTTAGAATTCAATGAATCCATCGCTTTTACTCACTAATGTTTGTCCTGTTGTCTTCCCTCCAAAGTGATGTCACTTCCAGTTTGATGATGTCATTAGAGAGTGTCTGTAATTTCAAAGGATTTTACAAAAGATTTTTAGGATGACAAGTGACATTGATCAGATTACCACTTGAAACAATATTCCCAAGAAAACATGTTTTGTTTGAAATAAAGAAAAAAATAGAGAAAAAAACAACAGGAATAATTCATAGCGCACCGTTTCTTTTCTAATTAAAATTGTATATAATTTGGGTTGCAAAAACTGTATAAAAATTATAATCATGATGTAGAAATTTAGCATGCTAAAACCACAAGCTTTTTTAAGTATAGGCTAATATTCACTAGGGGTGTAAAGATATTCATACTGAACCTCAAAACTGCCCTTTTCACATTTCCGTGTTTCTCAGAAACGGAAGTCGTCATAGGGTAAAATTCTATAGCAATGAATGAGAGAATACATTAAATATATTTTTTTTGTGTTTCCATTTGCTCAAATAGCAAAAGAAAAACTCCACAATATTGTTTTCAGAACTTTCATAAATAGGAAAAAATAGAGAGCGATTGATAACGGCAGTCAGAAGAGAGAAAGATGTCATTTTAACTGTCACTCCCATAGCTGCTGTATTAGAAACACCCTCACAGCAGCGTTAACTAGGTTTTTGTAATTTGATGCAAAGGTAATATAATACTAAGTATATTGTTATAAATGTACATACGTTTTTTTTAAAAATGAAAATATAAAAAACTTTACAGGATTTACGATATTGATGACCGTTAAAACGCGTCATCACAGTTCGTGAAAAGGGAACCACCCAAGGCGTACCGAACGCGCCCCGCCCGGATCTGCAGCGTTGTACCCTAACCACCAATAATCGCAATAACCTCCGCGTTTTGTTACTTTCGATAAGAAACAAAGTGTCATATTTCCAATTCAGTCCATTTTATCACGAAATTCAAACAAAAAAATGCCGTTTTGACGGTCTTTAATGTGGCATGACAGATCACTGTACAGGCGCCTCATTTCAAGCTGCAGGCGGAGCGCGAGTGAACGAGATCATCTCTTCCTTTTTAATACTAGTTACAGAATAAACATGAATGAACACCTGAAGGTATGTTAAAAGATACAGTACAACTTACTGAAACATATAATTTCTTGTGTAATCGCTCAATCAGTGTTTCAACGGCGGAAAGGCAATAAAACAGCTTGCAAAATGTAAACACTGTCATGTAGAATTTACCACAGACGAGTCCACAGCTTATTAGTTCGCCAGAGAGGGAGTTTGACTGACAAGCGATCTAACCAATCATAATGCCGAATCCGCCATTTTGTCTGACAAAGCAGTCAGGAGTTAGACGATTAACCTCGGTGGACTTGAACTTGAAAAATGGTGTGCAATGACGTCTTTCCGTGTTTGAAACAACATTCCTTCTCATGTTCATTCATGTTTTTTTTTAACTAGCAGGAAGAGATGATCGGTTCACGAGCCGCTTGAGCTGAGGCGCTACAGCGATCTGTCACGACACATTAAAGAGCCACAAAACGGTTTTTATTGTTCGAATTTCTTTAAAAAATTACACGGTTTGAAAGCTGGGACTTTGTTTAATATCATAAGTAACCTGCTCTGTCTTGTCTGTCGACGTGTTGTCAGTGTCCTCTTTGCTCCGCGATGTATTTTTCACTCTGTGTGGCGTGACAGTGCCATGGCTCGTTGGACACAGCGACAGTAACTAAGAGGGGCGGGTCTTTGCGAAGGGTCATTATAATTAGATTTAGAAGTTAATGCAAAAACTGCCTTATGTGCAGCTACAATTTGTTATTTAAATGTTGATTATTATATCAAAAAGTAAATAGCAACTGAATTTAGGCTAATAGTTTGGGCTCTGAACCTTTAATATTATAGTAATGTGCAAGTAAGGGCTCCCTATATTTTACAGCATTAGCAGAGTTATTTTTTTTTATCCTTAAGAAACTTTTAATTGTAATTGAATTCATTCAAAGACAGAGACACAATTTGTTCAGTAAACAACTGTTTAATAAAAAAAAAGCAATTTTGTCTAGTTTTCTCCCCCTGCCGTACCGAACCGTACCGTGACTTCAAAACCGAGGTACCTACCGAACCGTCAGTTTTGTATATCATTACATCCCTAATATTCACACATCCTTTGGCCATTCTGCATATCTGACTTCCTGTCTCCTTGTTTTGCCCTGTAAATGTTTTTTCTGACAAAAATCATTACTTAAAAAAAACTGTCAACGCAGCAAATATTTTGGAGGAAGCTAAACGCTATCTGGCTTACTTCACTCGCAGGTGTTTTTAAGCATTTTACGCTGCCTCAAATTTATATATTAAGCTAATCAGCAAACAGCCAGCAGTGTGTTTATCCCATTTGGCTGCTGGAGGTGGCAAGTAGAAAGATGTGAATTGAATCTGCGCGAGTGTGAATCAACAGGCCTAGCTGTCATTGCCAGGAACCGCAAAGTTCCTCCCCAGCAGAACAGCATGCGTCTTAATTCTCTTTACCTTTCTGTGCTTCCTCAGGGGACAGGCTGCACGTTCGCCCCTCTTTGACTCGGATTTGATTTAACCTTTAAAGCCAGGTGCGCATGCAGCTTCCTCTGTAAACATCTTCCGACGTATTTACCACGACTGCTGCGCAGATACAAACAAGACAGGGGGGCTGTGAACTCGGCATGCATTATTAATCTATATTATGCTTTATATTCTTTATCAGGAGGGTGTGAGGAGATAAAACGCAAGCATTAGCTGCTTTTGCTCCCTTCCTGCATGACACACGTGGGCTTCGTTTCCTTTTGTTCACTTCAGTCTCTTCTGACACGCAGCCTGGCGTTAAACAGAGCGAGAGAGAGGCCTGTTTGTGTGTGTGTGCTCAAACACTTCCAGCATTTCAACTGTTAGCGGCGTCTGACTCCTGACTGACAGGTCGACACGGCAGCGCTACTCTACATGCTTTCATGGCATCATGTATGTTGTGTGGGTCTGTGGGGAATGCTTTGAGCGCCTGGAGAGCTTCGAGCACTGTCAAGGCTCACTAAGAGCCACAGAGGTGATCGAGGCTAAGTAAAAAACCTTAAAATACACCAGCATCAGTTGTGCTATTGTTTTTTCACTGAAGGGAAAGAGGTCTCGCCGAGGTCTCCATTCCCAGGAGAGCCAGCGATGATAAGAGATGTGGCTTTCGGAAATAAAAGCGCATTTTTACATAACTTGATGTGTGTTACTTTCAAAGCACAAGCTACAAATTTGCACATGGTTTGTGGCATATCATCACACACAACAGATGATTCAATAAAGCCAATACAAATATGGTTGAATTGTTTTGAAACCTGTCACCTGTGGAAAACAAAACAAAGAAAAGAAAAGAAAAAATACACACATAATGGGGAATATGATTTTCTATCTGTATAAAGTCACATGCATGACTATAAAGACAGTTTGTTCCCCAGACATATTTCATATAGGCCTATATATGATTTTTTTTTTTACTAAAAATTAGGCCCCTCCCCATTCTAATCATTGCACCAACCTTCATTTTCATTACTCTAATGCCAAAAATTATTTAAATTGTAAACAGTTTTTTGTTGTACCAATTTTATTGAATTATTTTTTTGCTGATTATAACACAAAAGCTATTGCATTACAGTAATCAGAATTTATTGTGTTTATCATAAAATAATATCACAAAGGCTTAGTTTTCTTTATGCATGCAATATTTCTATTTTTTAAAAAAGATGGAATATGACCTGAAATGTGTTTTCGTGAGAGCCACAATTATAATCCTTCATGTCTCTACCTGTTTTTATCATCCACCGACCTTGACATCATACTATGAGACATTAATATTTGATAAAGGTGTCCTAGACACCTTCATATGATTATGTTCAACCCATGAAGGGTTCCCGATGTAGAACAAAGGAAAACCTGGTGATAGTTTCTTACGTTTCAAGTTATTTTTAAGCATTACGGTGATTCTTATTGTTTGTAGTCAAACAAATTTGTATGGTTTGATTACATTTCAGGCCTCTGTATCGCACGTTTTCCTCTGAAGATGAATAAAACATACTGGGTAAAGGTTACACATTATAATATCTCTCTGCAATAGGATATTGATTCTATAAAAATGAAATAAATAAATAAACAATCCAGCGAATCCCTTCCAAATCATCCATTTATGAAAGCAATTTAACAAAAGCCAAGCCACCAGTCCACAAATGCATATTAACCATCTATGAGAGCATTGTCAGATGTGTTTTTAAATGGATGGATCTTAAGATTTAGGACAAAAGGCTTCCATGAAAGTCTGAATGAGGCAACCGCGAGGACACAATGAATCAGTGCCCCACATTCATGTCTCTGAGACTCTCTTTAACAGATATAATGCAGACACCTCCACGGGTCTTTATTCTTTCCCACAATGTGCAGCTTTCAGTCCATTCATAAACAGGAAACATCAAAAGATTAGGCCGAAAGATGTAGATATCGTAACGGTGCAAAATGGTCATATATACACAGGTCGCCTGCGTGGTGCATTTACACTTTTGGCTCCCTTTAACCGCATTCAGAGAGCTACGCCCTTTATTGACGAGGGTTTTGATAATGCGCCGTTATCTAGCAAAGTATCTTTAAGTGAGTGCAGAGGTAGCAAATTTGACTCATTAAAGGAGCATAAAATTGTGTCTTTGTGCATGACCTTTTGTTCAGCATCTTTGGAGAATTCTGTTACTAAAGAGAGCAGTTTTTTGAGAGGAGAGAGGAAAGACTCCACGAGTATTAGGTTCCCGTTGGGAACAATGCCGACAGGTTCACCTTGCAGAGCATGGGTGTAACTTAGCCTAGAATATTGTGGATCAAAGCCTCATAAACAAAGTAGGTGGAAATGGTGTAAGAGTATATGAGATCCAGAAAAGAACACAGCCATGAAAGAGACGGGCCTACACTTCAGGAAGCAGCAGAGGAAAGATGGAAATGTTGTCACTGCTGCGTTTCGGCCTTTAGACTCTTTAACTGAGATTTCCTAACGAGCAACAGTTCCCTGTTTTATGAGATTCTCAAGTCTAAAGAAGGGTCTGCTCGCAACCGTTTTAATGACAAGACAATGGCTATGTTCGGAAAAGCAATGCAAATATACGCTTAGTATATACTGCATGCACATTTTCAGTGTGCATAAAGCAGTGGTTCTCAACCTGTGGGTTGCAGCCCAAAAATGGTTTTGATAGAGTTATGGAAATCCAACTGAAAAGCACAATAATAGACTTATTATTGGTTTTTAAAAGGGAGGAGAAAATGCTTTTAACACAAAATTGTATTAAAAATGTATGCTTTTTGTTAAATGGTAACTGTCATTCACATGCAACATGATGAAGTCATGTGACAACAATGTAGCATACTATGGCTGCATCCAGAATCGCATACTCTCTTGAGTAGATGCTTATTTTGAATAAGTAATTACTTCGTAACCGCAAAAAAATAGTATGAATGTATGTGAATGTAATCCGGACGTACATTTGCCATGTTGTCATTATCACGTGACCTACCAGAGTCAGTTGCGTTGCTTCACTGCTATTCACAAATTCTCTCCTGTGGCCTCATGGAATAGTAAAGTGTCCATCGTATGCACACTTCAAAATCTCACCGGAAGTAGTAGGCCATTTTTGAGTACTCTTTTAAGAGTACTGTGAATTCGGACATACTTCTTTTGTCATATACTATTTTTCGCCTACTAAATAGTAGGATAGTATGCTTCGGATGCAGCCTATGGTTTGAACAGAGCCCACTGTTTGGAATACTGTATCCAACAATGCACTGTGCTTAAATTGGCCTTCCATTTGCAGTGCAATGGATGAATCTGAACCAATTGGTGCAATTATGTTTAACAAGTCTTTTTTATATTGCCACCACTCATATGTTTCTGTTTGTTTGTTTTTTGCATTATTTAAAAAAATATAGTATAAAATGTAGTATGTAGTAGCTATAGTGTTATTCCTACTCAGCAAGCTAGTACACTCTTAAAAATCATTTTAAGATTTTTATTGGCATCTATGGTTTCATGAAGAACCTTTAACATCCATGCAACCTTCAGATTCTTCAGATTATTAAAATGTTTTTCACAATAAAAAAAAAGGTTCTTTTAAAAACTAGTCACTGAAAGGTTCTTGAATGGTTCTCATATGGCATTGCTGTGAAAATCCCATTTTGAAATTTTATTTTTATGAGCATATACCATTGCGAACACAGCCCATGTTAGTTTCATCATTAATAAGCATATATAATCAAGAAAGCAACTAGTCAGCATGTTGGAACGCTCGATTGGTTTTCCTCCTCCCTGCTGACAACGAACGAGAACCAGAAATTTTCCCTGCATGCGCACACGGCGTACCCTGACCCCGCTGATCTGTACAATAAACCCATAATAGCCCTTTGTCTCCCTGAGGAGAACACACAGGCAACCTGGGCCACTTACGGGAAACCAGGAGCAGGTCCACGCAACGTCAGGTCACCGGGAGAGCGGCGGGGGCTGGAGAGGAAAATAATAACTCATCTATGAGGATGAAAGCACCAACATCTAAACAAACATATATGTGCACCTGTCACGAGCACTCGGAGGGACTAGAGGAAGATCCTGCATTCATATCCACTGTGTCAGATTGCAGTTGTCAGGCTTGACCGGTCTGATCTCCTCGTCTTCCTCCTCAGCATCTCATTACTGTCCTTATGAAATGCTCTTATGGGCCGCACTTGATCTCCAAATATGAGTTCTGAAGATGAGTTGTTGTTTTCCTTTTTTTTTCTCCCGTTCGCTCTCTCACTCCTCGTCGGCCTCCTTTATTAGCAGCTAAGCTCTTTACACTTGTAGCATATTGCAGTAGGTTATAGGACTAAGCTTTATTGTCCTACATTATTGAAAATCTAGGCTCTGAGAGCTGGCCCCAAGAGGTCAAGCTTTGTCTGAACGCTGCCTCTCATTTCTCCACCGACAAAAGCTAACACTGAGGGAGGGTGAGGAAGATTGAGCTGGTAATATACTTAAATCCATCTTGGTTGACTTAGCACAAACTTCGACCCGTCCCCACGGCTCCTCCTGAGCTGAGGTAATTCCTTTATAACTTACAGGAGCAGAAACTATGACTTATGAATACACGGCCACTCTTATAAGTCTCTTGTAGGAGAAGCTTGTTTTATGAGCTGGGCCGCAGCTTGAGGAAGTCATATCTGCGAGAAGAGTCGCTCATGTCAAAATGAGTATTAAAACTTGCTGTCTGAGGGGAATATAGCTAATACAAGTCTTTGCTCCTCATGGAAAAAGCATCAATATGTGGTGCAGGTGTTCTTCTTATTAATCATTGAGTCATTACTGAGAATATAAAACTTCAGAAGTACGTTAAAGGTGGTTTGCATGCAAACTAGACTAATAAAAAGAGCTTGTATTCTGAAATGGAATGTTTTGATTTAAAAAAAAATGGCAGGAATATTTCAAATGGATCAAATGCAAAAACAGATGTATGATGGTATCTAATATTGAAAATCTGGATTTTAAACACTAGTGACTGGTCCAAGTCCCCCTGGAAGAGAAACGGAATGGGATACTGCCATCTTGTGCTCACTTTGGCAAACAGCAGGCATTTTTTATACACATATACAACAATCAGGTATAACATTATGACCACCTTCCTAATATTGTGTTGGTCCCCCTTTTGCTGCCAAAACAGCCCTGACCCGTCGAGGCATGGACTCCACTAGACCCCTGAAGGTGTGCTGTGGTATCTGACACCAAGATGTTAGCAGCAGATCCTTTAAGTCCTGTAAGCTGTGAGGTGGGGCCTCCATGGATCGGACTTGTTTGTTCAGTACATCCCACAGATGCTCGATTGGATTGAGATCTGGGGAATTTGGAGGCCAAGTCAACACCTCAAACTCATTGTTGTGCTCCTCAAGTCCAGTTCTGATGCTCACGTGCCGACTGTTGGAGCTTTCGGCGGTGGACGGGTCAGCACGGGCATCCTGACTGGTCTGCGGCTATGCAGGTTCTATATATATATATATATATATATATAGAGAGAGAGAGAGAGAGAGAACCTGAATTGACACAGAAAATACAATACACAAAAGCTTTAATCAAATTAGACTTTAATGAAAAATATTCTAGATTGGGGTAAAAAAGAGAAAAAAAGATTAAACCATTGAATACACTGAAATATTTTCTACAATAAAGGAAAAAAAAAAAAAAAAAGACAAATCCATTGAGATAAAACAAAATGGAGACAATACATCTACAAAAATATCCTTCATTTCAAATGAAGCTGACATACATTTTTTTTTTTTTTACATTTAAAAACGAAATAAAATTAAACTGAAATGTTGAACCATGAAAATAAAGAAAAAAAAATCTACACTTGAATTAACACGTATTTAATCAGGAGTCTTCTTTCATTATTTAAATTTTTAGAAAAATAGTCTAAAAAATATTTATGCATTAGTTTCACTGACTACAGCAGTAATTCCTTCTTAAAAATCAAGACTAAGCAACATTGGAGAATGTACAGTGCAAAGATGTCGACACACTTCACTGCAGTGTGATCTAAACTATCTTACATTACATTTTCTGTCACTGGAGTGCATGTTCTTGGTATTGTAAACCTCATTGCTACAAAACAATAATAGGTACTACTGTAGATAAAACAGTACTAGGTGAGGTGATTTGGAAAATGCATGAAAGGCACAAAGCATGTGGGAAAAACCCACACGGTCCGGATAAACTGCAGACTGCTTCTCTGCAGCGCTTTTCCCTTCCCCATTTATTCAGTCGATTCATTTTCTCCAGGAGTCATCGGCGATGCTGATCAATACCTCATGATGTGGTTTATATGGCCCTGCCAGAGAAAGAGAGCAACATTGATGTGACACAGGTCAACTTCGCTCAACACCCAATGCATTGTATGTATAATGTTCATTAACCCTACGCAAATTGATATTCATATATGCTGACTGTTCCTGTGTCGTAGTGGTTAAATCAGCTGCTAGGTACTCTGGCCTGCGGGAAAACCGTTCAAAATGTGCATTTCTTTTTCGTCATGAATAAATATTGATTTGCAGGAAGTACAACATTTCCAAAGGCAATCATATTGCTTGTATCAACGCCGTCCGGTGAAAGTGCTGTAGGTAGACTGAGTGTGCGCATGTTAAAATTCCACAAGAAATTGATGAATGTGTCAAACTATAAAAAGTGGCATGTTATCCACACATTCTTTCCCTTTTCAAACCCTTAAATGGCATAAAAAAAAAAAGAGGGAAATATTTGCAACCCACACAGTATCAAATATTACTCACAGGTTCACCCGCCATACACCTGGGGCAATGCTGTCCTGCACCACGTCCCGGGGCGGGTAATACCTGCTGACAAGTCCAAACACAATAGAAATTAAAATTAAGATTTGCAAATAGATATGCACCACAAAATGAACATAAGACTAACAATATGTTTCTGTTAAGGATACCGGTACAACAAAACAACGTTAAACTTTAAAGGGGACCCATAATGCCCCTTTTCACAAGATGTAATATAAGTCTCTGGTGTCCCCAGAATGTGTCTGTGAAGTTTCAGCTCAAAATACCCCACAGATCATTTATTATAGCTCGACAAATTTGCCCCTATTTGAGTGTGAGCAAAACACGCCATTTTTGTGTTTGTCCCTTTAAATGCAAATGAGCTGCTGCCCTCAGCTCGCTTTCCAGAAGAGGGCGGAGCTTTAACAGCTCATGCTTCGGTTGCTCAACAACAACAAAGCTGGAGAATCTCACGCAGCCAAAATGAGGATTGTCAGTAACGGTGTTCAGCCTTACATTGTTCAAACCGGAGTCGGACACTGATGGAGAGACTCAGGAAGAAGTTACAACTTTTAGACGTTTCTGAATGGTTAGTGGATAAATTTATGTAGTTGCTGTGGAGTTGATTCAGCTCATCGACTAGCATGTGCCGTCATGTTAATCTTTTGATTAACAGCAATGACGGCATGGCAACAACACTCTACTACAACAACTCTTCCTCTTCTCTAAAGCAGCCCAGCATGGCCTCACCCCCTTTGTTGCATGTTTTCGGGGGCAGGGTTTATGTAAATTATAGGGCTAGTGATGAAGAAGCTTGTTGTAGTCCCTACCAGCCGTTTGTTGTAATCCTTAAACAGCAAATTTTTAAAAATTCATTTGCATTGAACTTTGAGCGTCGTAACTTTGCAGATGTTGTTTATGCTCAAACAGCAACATTACACACTCTCTAAAGTTGTGTGAAAAAGTGAAATCATAATCAACCACCCATTTAAATGTAAAATATCACTTTATGGTAGACTTTAGCTCTTGAGTTCATAGAGACAGTGCCATAAAACAGACCACCTGACAGACTGTGACTTTAACCCCTGCATTCCACATGCTCCATAAACACAATAACATCAGGTAAGAGCAATATACATGTTCATCACAACACTGTAAACAACAAGAAGAAAACAGAGACAGGAAGAAGAAGAAAAGAAGTGTGTGTGTGTGTGTGTGTGTGTGTTTGTGTGTGTGTGTGTGAGAGAGAGAGCTCTAGTTGGAACCATTTAGATTTTAATCCAATCCTGAAGGAAAGAAGTTATTTATTTATTTTAAATCAAACTGGATATTGCATGTATTTTGGATTGGGATAATGGGCTATATAAAGGTCTTTAAATTCCTTGACAAATATAACAGGCATTTTACCCCATTAGGAACTATGTATCGGAAAAAACCTAGTTGTTGTTTTATGTGCATTTGGAAAAGTATAAGAAAAAAAAAAAAAAAAAAAAAAAACAATAGGATCCGTCAGGGTCTAAATTACAGTAGAAATTTCAATACGATCTACGACTAGGCAGAAAACAGGCATGTGTGAGATCATATACCATGCCAGGGACGCTGGTGCTGTGTCCATTTTGAGGGCTGTGATTTGGGGCATCCCACGTGTCCATTGGAGTGTCCACCACCACACCACATTCAACATGCCCACGGCCGCCCAGTCCACTACACAGCCTTTTCTGTGAAATTCAGAAAGATGCATTAAACTACTTTTAGCTTAATAATGTAATAAGATGGCAATGAGTGCAAAAGCAGCTGCCATGCCATGGTGCCCATGGTTTCTATAAATCATAACAGCTATTTTCAGTGATGATCAGCTGTGTGTTTATAGTTATGCACTAATAATAACTCATACAGCCAACTCTTTTGGTAAAGGGCAACATTCTGTGCAAATGGCACAGAAGGTCAAACAAATGATATCCAAAGCAGACACATATATGAATATTTAACGTGTTTAAAACATTAATTAGGAGTTAGTCATTATTAACAAAATATTATTAAGTAAATAATTCAATTTACCGCCTGATTGTGCCACTGTTCAAACTCTCCACTACGTCTTCTCTTATTCTGCATGGAACTTATGCAATCCATTGATTATTTTACAGTACTGAAGCCCGCAGAGCTTTAATTCAAAACACTTGTTGAATTAATAGAATCCGCAAAGAACTCCCATATGAATAAATATGCAAAATCAAAAACCCATTGTATTAACCAGCCAAAGCCGGGCGCTTTTATCCATCGCACATCGAGGCATCTGCACAAGTATTATAAAATATATAATAAACAAAGCCAGTAATTCTAATCATGCCCGTCTTGAAAATCAAAACAACGCTGCAATTCCCCAGTTCAGGTCTTCATGCCCTGCTTTTATTCCGCATTATAGTTCCTGTGTCTTTCAAGATGAGTGACATACAGTTGCGTCAACCAATCAATGAACAGTACGGGTAAAAGGAGGCGGGGATACGTCAAATAGAGCATTATTATTCGACGAGAGAGTGTTGAGCGCGAATGAGTCGGCCAATGTAATTTAAAGGAATAGTTCACCTCAAAATAAAAACTTTTATAATTTATTCTCACCCTTGTACTTTTCACACTTAAATTGGTTAACCGAAGGTTAATTTTAATCCTGATGATTATCTTGTTGCGTATTTCACACTGATAATACTTAGGATTTCCTAATGTACATAATTATGTAAACCTTGGATTAACGTTCTCCTAAATCAAAAGTGAATTAATTAAAGTCAGTGGAGACTGTCGTTACAAAATGACACAAAACGTTCATGAAAGTAGTTCATATATGATTCATGTGATATATTTCAAGTCTTCTGGAGATTAAGATATCTTTGTTTGGTAATATGTATAATTGTGTGCGATTAATGTAAGTAATAATAAAACTATTCAAGTGATAGATGTGCTGATTCAAGTTATTATCAGGTTATTTCCACATACTGTAAATTTAACCTCTGAAAGAAAGTGTAAGAAAAGTGACTTAAAACTTAATATGTTACATATAACTCAAAAGTTTATATGTTTAACCAAAATATTATATTTAACTCAATATTTATCACATAACTGTGTGTGGATATGTGTTCGATGTTAGGGATATCGTATATTGTTTAATAATGTCTTGTGTCAGTACAGTGTCCTGATGGAAGGTTCGGTGATCGCTTAATAATGTCTGGCAGCATGGCGAACCTCACGGACGCGACATCATTAAAGCATTTTGAGGAATTATTAAAAAATAACAGCAAGTAAGTGTTTAAAATGTATCAAGGTTGTCTTTAAACATAATTCAATTCGCATTGCTCTGAATCTGATCTAAAACATGAACGGGGATAAAACGTTTATAGAGGCCCTTTTCATCGAACAGAATGAAATAACCGATGGCCTGTTCAGATAAACACAAGTAAATATAATGTAAATCTATATTAATGGTTTTTTTATGATATCGATAGATTAGAATCATGGACTAATTGCTTTACTATTGCAATATATTGTATCAGCTGTCCTTAAAAATTGTCTATTTTGTTTTTGAGAGCATTTGATAAATTCATGCTGTTCGAGGATCCTAGTTACAGTCTAAGTCTGTTATTATTATTAGTAGTAGTGGTAGTAGGAATAATATTATTAGTCTCATAATCAGAACTCTAGGCTGACTTAGACTGGTTTATAATTTATAATGAATCCTTCTGTAATCTGTACTTGGTAGTCAATCAGTCAATGTCAGGACCTGTCATTCCAAACTTGAATGCCAAAACTAATTTTTAAATTGGTATTTGATATATTTTTAGCGAATATGTCTTATAATAAGGTCTGTGATTATTATTATTATTATTATTATTATTATTATTATTATTTCAACTAACTAGGCAACATCAACAATCATTCCCAGTTTGCTTCTACACTTACATTTTGGTTCTTCATTAAATACTGGCATATCCTGTTCATCTGGTATTGCAGAGGAACATTAATATGAACAGACAAATAATTAATGAAATGATTCATTGTAATGATGCAGCATAGTGTTTTACAATCTGGGCTGGTCTCAGGAGGTTCAAACCTTACAAGTGTTCAGACATGAACTATTGCTTTTGTGTGAAGCGCTTAAAACCAAAAATGTCCCTTTTAATGAGTCACTTTGGAAAAAAGCATCAGCTAAAAGACAAATAATAAGTTATTCTTGTAAGCATTCATGATTTCTGTGATTGGTCATTACTACTACTGTGGTATTTTTTTTATCTTCTTGTCTTTACTGTCATGTCAAAACAATAAATTTTCTCCACATTACAGTATAGAATGCACATTTAAATGAAACTAGTAATTCAGTTCTACATCGATTTGCTTCAAAAGTGTATTTCCCTGGGACAATCCTCCCTAAATTTCAATCCCAAAGTCTGTGATCCAGGTTTCTTGAAAGCTAATTTTCGTTCCTGCCTTTCAGGTCCCTCACCGTTGTCCATTTCCACGCACCATGGGCTCCGCAGTGTTCGCAGATGAACGATGTGATGACAGAATTAGCCAAAGAGCACAAACACACCATGTTTGTGAAGGTAGGGGAACTATTGACTCTTACAGCAATGTGGTACAATAGCTGTGTCCCAATTTAGAGGCTGCGTCCTTCGAAGGACACCGATTTCAAAAGGCCAGATATAAGACAACAGATATAAGAACCAATATAAGAAAAGTTTCACAAAGAGTCCAATAGCCTCAAACTCACACCAATAGCTGCAAGAAATGTATGTGTCTGGCTGCTGAAAGCAACAGAACCATGCTTTGAATATGCCATATTGTTTTCATGCATTTTGTTTCTCAATGCAAAAATGCAAAGTGATTATTTTTGAATGCTATTTGGCCATTTTACAAAAAGGCAAATGATAGACCTCAAAATTGATGTCTGCTTTGAATGCAGTTATAATGGAACCAAAAATATGCTCACCTATGACTTAGTACTACATGCATATATTAGATAATAATTAGAAATAAAGTATTTCCATTGGATCTTTAAAGGGTTAGTTTACCCAAAAGTTAAAATTATCCCATTATTTCCTCACCCTCAAGCCATACTAGGTGTATATGACTATCTTCTTTCAGACGGCAGATTTTGGAGCCCCCAAAAATTCATCCATCCATTAAAAAAATATTCCATACTGCTCCAGGGGGTTAATAAAGGCCTTTTGAAGTGAAGCGATGCGTTTTTGTAAGAAAAATATCCGTATTTAAAACTTTATAAATGCAAATAACTAGCTTCCGGCGGACAGCCTTACGTATACTCTGCAAGTCGACTTGCGGCAAATGAGAAACCCTGAAGCGATGTATGACGCAGGATGTAGGAGTGTCGTAAGCTTAGACGCTTCTCGCGGTTCAAACAAATAGAGCTGTGCAACAAACTCAAGCTTCTCTTCTCTTACATCGAAATCCTCTGACATTTCTCTTTAAAATTTCTCTAGACTTCTAATTCATGACGGGTGTTTTGTTTTGCTCTATCATCTGCACCTCTGCGTTCATCATTGCGTCATGCGTCAGGTCAGAGGTCACTCTTCCGCCGAAAATCGATGCGTACGGCCGTCTGCTGGAAGCTAGTTGTTATAGGTAATAAAGTTTTAAAAATGGATATTTTTCTTACAAAAACCCCATCGCTTCACTTCAGAATGTATTAACCCTCTGAAGCCATATGGATTACTTTTATGATGGATGGATGCACTTTTATTGGCTTCAAAATGTGAATCTGAAAGAAGATAGTCATATACACCTAGGAGGATGGCTTGAGGTGAGTAAATAATGGGATAATTTTCATTTTTGGGTGAACTAACCCTTTAAGTCACGATGAAATCAAAATTCATCCTTCTGTGTGCATGTGGAATATCACTGTGTTTATTACAAATTATTTATTCGTGCACATCATTTTTTTAAATTCATGTATGCTCGTAATCTTTATTTAAAATGAGATGGTAGCAATTAGCAAACGATAATGATCCAACGATCCAATCAGTTCCTGATATTCTGGTTATTTAGTATTTCATTCTTTTGTGAATTTAAAAACGTAAATTATTTATTTATTTTATTTTTTAATAAAATGCTTTCTCCTATCTCAGTTTAATGCAGTGAAAAAACTGTGTATGCCGTTCTTAGATTGATTTCCCTAAAAATTGTACAACACTGTGACAGTCAAAATGTTACTCTTTTTGTTTGAGCATCTAAACCAGCCCACATACCAGTAATGGCTCAACCAATGGCTGAGTTTTGGGGTAGAACTCTGTTCTGACCAGCCTGCAGATGGCAGGGGGTGTTTGAGATACAGTGCTCAGCATAAATGAGTACACCCCTTTTGAAAAGTAACATTTTAAACAATATCTCAATGAACACAAAGACAATTTCCAAAATATTGACAAGACTAAGTTTAATATAACATCTGTTTAACTTATATTATTAACCTTACTTTCATGTTATAACTTAGATTACACATTTTTCAGTTTTACTCAAATTAGGGTGATGCAAAAATGAGTACACCCCACAACAAAAACTACTACATCTAGTACTTTGTATGGCCTCCATGATTTTTAATGACAACACCAAGTCTTCTAGGCATGGACTGAACAAGTTGGCGACATTTTGCAACATCTATCTTTTTCCATTCTTCAAGAATGACCTCTTTTAGAGACTGGATGCTGGATGGAGAGTGATGCTCAACTTGTCTCTTCAGAATTCCCCATAGGTGTTCGATTGGGTTCAGATCAGGAGCCACTGAATCACTTTCACCCTGTTCTTCTTCAGAAATCCAACAGTGGCCTTAGATGTGTGTTTAAGATCATTGTCATGTTGGAAAAGTGCACAACGACCAAGGGCACGGAGTGATGGTAGCATCTTCTCTTTCAGTATAGAGCAGTACATCTGTGAATTCATGATGCCATCAATGAAATGCAGCTCCCCGACACCAGCAGCACTCATGCAGCCCCACATAAGGACACTGTCACCACCATGTTTCACTGTAGGCACCATGCATTTTTCTTTGTATTCCTCACCTTTGTGACGCCATACAGTTTTGAAGCCATCAGTTTCTAAAAACATTTATCTTGGTCTCATCACTCCAGAGTATAGAGTCCCAGTAGTCTTTATCTTTGTCAGTATGGGCCCTGGCAAACTCTAGGCGGGCTTTTTTTGTGCCTGGGCTTTAGGAGAGGCTTCTTTCGTGGACAGCGCCCATGCATGCCATTTCTCTGCAGTGTACGCCGTATTGTGTCACGGGAAATAGTCACCCCAGTTTGGCTTTCTACTTCTTTAGATAACTGCAGTGAACTTGCATGGCAATTTTCTTCAACCCTTCTCATCAGAAGACGCTCCTGTCGAGTTCAGTGGATGACCTGGACGTCTCTGTGAGATGGTTGCAGTTCCATCTTTTTTTTAAATTTTTTACCACTTTTGCTACAGTATTCTGACTGATAAGTAAAGCTTTGCTGATCTTCTTGTGGCCTTTACCTTTCTGGTGTAAAGAAATTATTTTCTTTCTCAGGTCTTGTGACATTTCTCTTCCATGTGGTGCCATTGCTGACAGCATGAAATGGGAAGGGGTTTTAACACCCTTTTATAGTCAACTGTCTGCTGGACACCTGTGTAATGAATAATTAGACTCACCTGTGGTTTAATTCTTGTTAAATTAGACATTTGTAGTCTAAAATTTAGCTTTGCTTCAGAGACTTTCAGTGGGGTGTACTCATTTTTGCATCACCCTAATTTGAGTAAAACTGAAAAATGTGTAATCTAAGCTATATTATTAACCTTACTTTCATGTTATAAGTTAAACAGATGCTATATAAAACTTAGTCTTGTCAACATTTTGGAAATTGTTTTTTTGTGTTCATTGAGATATTGTTTAAAATGTTACTTTTCAAAGGGGGTGTACTCATTTACGCTAAGCACTGTACCTGTTTGAAAATGGCCATTATTCTTGCAAATTTTCCTGTGTGACTGTACACACATCCAGCTGCTCTCCTCCCTCTGCTCCGGTTCCCAGTGGAGTGCATTGAAATGCCTCAGGCTGTGAATGACTTTACCTTCCTCATGGCCTTAGCTAAACCAGCAGAGAGAAATTTTACCTTCTGTCAAGGGTTAATACTGTCTTTCATCACACAGTCAGCAGAGCATAAAAGAGTTATTTAAGCAACAACTGCCCTTATATTCTATATAAATGAATTATGTTGGATTCCTTAGAACAAGCTTGGAATTTGATCATTTTTCTTTGCTTATAATTTTGGTTCTTTTAAGAAATTTATGTGTCTACAAAACTAATTTCAACCATTTAACCATAAGCCTTTAGATCATAATGTTTTTAAGATCATCAGAAACATAAAATCAACATAAACTGTCCAAATTTTGACTGCCAGTATCAGCTGTCATCACTTTACATGTTAGAGCTGAAGCAGTGGAGTTTAGATGTGTAGTTTTAGTTGTCAATTCCATGTAATTTTTTTTTTTTTTCTTTGTGTCTTAAATGTTTTTTTAACAGCCAGACAAACTGTCAGCGTGTGTGTTATGTTTGACATGTTGATGTTTGTGATGTTTTATTAATGAGAATTATAAAGGATCATTAGTACAGTAGTTTTCTCTCTCTCTCTCTCTACTTTAGCTGGAGGCAGAGGCTGTCCCGGAGGTTTCTGAGAAGTATGAGATTACTTCAGTTCCCACCTTCCTCTTTTTCAAGGTAAAACTTACACATTTGACATCAGCTGGGCTCAGATTGACCTAAAACTATGATTAAAAATAAATAAAGAGGCTATTCAAAATTCTATTCTATTCAAAATGATCAATGTTGAAAACGGTTGTGCTGCTTAAGATTTTTTGTGGAAACCTTTGAGTAGAAAGTTTAAAAGAACAGCATTTGTTTTAAATGGAAATCTTTTGCAACGTTGTCTTTACTGGCACTTGTAATAATTTTAATGTATCCTTGCATTAAATGAACTCGCTCTAAACGTTTGAATGGTAGTTTATATTTTTTCTTAGGTAATTTCATTTTCTTGCTCTAATTTCCTTAAAGAATGTTATAGGTTCAGTAGAAATTGAGCTCTGTCTACAGCATTTGTGGCACAATTTTATTATCACAAAAATAATTTGACTCTCTGAGGTCTTATAAGCAGAAGTGTGAATCATACTTATTCAGTTAAACTTATTTGTTCATCCGAGTTGGTTTTATGTATTTTTAGTTTTTCTATTTTGCTATTACACAGAAATACACCAGGTTACCTTTGAAAAAACAAATTTGTAAATATGTTTTTTTTTTTTTTAAGTGTTGACTTGGATTTATCCATTTGAATTTGATTAGATGGTGCATGTTAGGCTATGAAATTATTGGATATTATTATTTTTCCCCACCTACACAGCCTTAATTACATCAGCAGAAAAGTTGTTTCAGAGGTGGAGAAAGTTGAAGCATTTAGATAAAAGATTTTAATTTGTTTTCTTTGCAATAATGTGCACTGATGAAGAACCAGAACAAATTTAAGACCAGCTAAATTTATTAAGCAAGTAAATGGTGTCTAGATTTATAGATTTTCTTTCATTTTTGTATAGCATGAAGTCCACTAATACACTGTGCTCTTTATGTTTCATAGAGCATGCTGATTCGTGCCAGATTTCGTCTAGGTTTTTCTGTACACACAGCTTTTATTTATGTTAGGTGTGCTGTGATAGTTTTTTGTGTTTATTTAGCAGAGGGAGGCGAGGTTAGAAAAACGGAGCCTGTTGGGAAGGTTGAGTTTAACGATCAAGTAATGTGAGCTGCAAAATCTCCTCGTGTTAGAATCAAGCAACTGAGAAATAATCGGAGGTTAAACAAACACACGGCTTGGCAAGACTTTCCCTCTCTTGGCGTAACATGTCAAAGAACCAGGAGAGCCTGCGGCCTGTTTTCTCTCTCTCCTGCAAACAATCTAAACAAACTGGCAAGCATCCTAAAAAATTAATGCTGTTTTTTTCCCTCCCTCTCAATCTATCACTACTCACTCTTGAGTGTTTTTTATTTATTTATTTATTTGTTTACCGTCAACCCTCAGGGCGGTGAGAAGATTGACAGGTTGGATGGTGCGCATGCCCCTGAGCTGACCAATAAGGTGCAGCGGCTGGGGTCCAGTGGGGGCGGGGCTGTCGGGGTGGGGGACGTCCCTAAAGAGGATCTCAACGAGAGATTGAAGAGGCTGATCAACGCCGCACCCTGCATGCTCTTCATGAAGGGATCGCCCCAGGAGCCTCGCTGTGGTAAACACACCCGTATACACACACTCGCATAAATTAACATGGGGTCAGTGGGTTAGTTAGAGCAAACGTTGGCGGTGGAGTGAACGGGATGGACTTTACATCTGTTTTGAGTGCAAAGGACATGTGTCTAGTTGTGCTACTATATCCCAGGTACCCCTTTTGGTGGAAAAGAGACTGGTTTCCAGTCTGGCTTGTTTGTCGCAGAGTTTGCACTCATTAAAAATAGGGGTGTGCACAAATATTCAATCTGTAATATTTTTTCGAATTTTGCTATGTTGCTTTGCTGGCCATAAATGCACTGAATCCATGATAAATCCTAAAGCACGGAAACTAAAACTCACAGTTATAATTAAATGCATTGGGTGGCGCTGTGGAGCGTGTAAACAAGTTGATTGTATTTGATCACAGAATGTCGTCATCTGCCTCTAGGCGCAGCAATGTTTGGAATTACTTAGTGATCTTACTAAATTAGCTTACATAATGGAATTACTTTTGATCAAAGGAATCTACATGTCATGTGCAAACATTGTGGGGTGAAACTGAGTTATCATAATATCACCACCACAATGAGAAATCACATGAAATCCAAACACCAAACCATCATTATTGACCGGCCGAATAAGGAAAGACAGTTGTCCATCATTGTATTCGCGACAGGTAAGCGCAGCTGTACCCCTGAGCGAGCCGAGAAGATAACTTATATGATGGCCAAATGATCTCGAGACATATGCTTCCTTTAAGTTTCATCGAAGGAGACTGGTTTAAGAACAGAAAACAGAAAGTGCTGTAAGAAACTTCGCTTACCACACTGTTATCTTTGTGTCCCTGCAACATCTGTGTCGGTGGAGTGTTTTTTTTGTTCTGCAACACTGGGTTGAAACAATGTTTCACATCTCAACATGTCAGTCTGATAACAATAAGTCAGGCTCCTTATTGTTATCAGACTGACATGTTGAGATGTGAAACATTGTTTCAACCTAGTGTTGCCAAGTCCACAGTTTTTCGCGGAATTGGGCTACTTTAACAGCATTGCCGCGGGTTGTTTTTTATGTCCGCGGGTTGAAGCGACCCAAATAACGTGATATTTAGCCCATGGAATGCGAATTTTAACAATTTGAACCTCGCCAAAAACGAGGACGGGATGCGTGGGGGACCCCCTGCCGAACCGCGATTGGGCTAGTTTTGAGTAGCAATTTGGGCAGGTTTTGGTGTGAAAACCTGGCAACCCTGCAATAACCGTATGCCGACTCGAGAGTGTGTACGTTCTGTATGAAAATTGGAGCAGTTTATTATTATTATTATTTTTTCATTCACTCTGCTTGAGCTTAAATGCTTTTGTTCTGTGTATATTTTTGTTTATACACATTAATGTTTTCAACTAAAAGAAAACCTCAAGATAAGATATAATATAAGCTTGTTGTTTAGGTGCCTAAATGACAGCTTGTTCAGAAATGTTGACAACTTAATGATTAAAAAATAACGTCTTTCTTGTTAAACTTAATAATCGAATAATCAAATATTCGTTTTTTAGGAGCCCACATATTTGAATACCATCCCTAATTTAAAAACAGCCTGTTTAACCTGTTGATCTAAATATCTCCCATTACAATCAGTGAAGCTGGTGCAACACAGTGCGACGTGCATTTAGTTCAAGTACACCATTCTATTTTTGTTTTTCTCTCGTTGCACAGCTACTTCCATGGTTTATGTGTGTTTTGTGCTGTGCGTATGGCAGGGATTCCCAAACTTTTTTTCTCAGCCAAATTCTTTGCCCTAAAATGTTTACTTGAAGTCCCCTCGAGATTTTAAATTAATATTTCACAACACGTTCACATGTTCACGGTTCTCTGATGTCGGTTATGGTCCCATGACATGCAGTTAAACAAAATATTTCAAGTACATTAATGCATTTTATCCTAAGCAACTTGCATTGCATTCAAGGTGCGTGTTTTATCAGTTCATGCATTCCCTAGGAATCGAACCCATGACCTTGGCATATGCTCTACTGTTTGAGCTACAGCAGATTTTAATTTTACATTTTCATGATTTTAATTATTAGCTTTCCATCAACTAACATACACTTTTTATAATCTGTTTTTTACAGTCTTCACAAGGTTGAACAACCACTTTTGTTAATCAACAATTGGCTGATAAGCAGTCACTCTAATTTAATAAAGAACATGTTCTGCTTTTGTGCACCCAAGTTATACTCATTAAATCTTCACAGTGACAGCTTAATAACTTAATAGCATTTTAGTCTTTAGTTTGTGTATAACTTCAGGCTGTCGGTTTGATCTTGCTGATTTCTGTTTGATTTGCTGATTTTCTGGCTTGCTTTTTCCTTCCTACTAACACTTCCTCCTCATGTCAAAGATATGTGGTTCAGCGTTGGAAAATATCCTCATATTAATTTCACCCATTCAAAACAAAATACTTTTGATAGTTCAAAGTGCATATTTCGTCATGGACTGAGGCGCAGTTTAGCGTTTGACGTTTTGGCTGTGTAAAGAGGAAGGTCTGGGGGAAGGCTGGCGTTTGCCATCCTGAGATCAAAATAAAAACGATATTGAACTCTAATCTCAAACGTGATGTTGGGCTTTCAACGGCTGCCAGCTCCTCCAGCTCTGCTTTATTAATAGAAGATCCTCGGAGTTTACGCCGCTTCGTCTCTGAGCCCGAAACCTGTTGCTTGGCGCCGTTGATGTTATTTGAAGCCACGCTAGGTGTCAGTGGGTCGGCCCGGCTCGGAGATATTATAATGTTGGAACTTATTGATGTTCTCATTCACTTGGCTGATATCCAAATCAAGAAATAATGCACAGAGAACGAGCCATGCCTGTCGGTGGCGTGCATTGGGTTCTAAACGTAAACACGCTCTTTCGTTCCAATACGAGCGTCGAGCCAAATGATCAAGTGTTCGGCTAACGCTAACTTTAAAGCAGTTATGCATGTCAAATTAAAAGGTTAAGGGTCTGTATAGCAATTCAGATCTCTCAGCCTTTCTCACTCTGAGTGGGCTGTCCTTCAAAAGAGGAACGAGGCTATAACATCGCCCCTCTCCTGAGCAGAGTCGGCCTAAGCGAGCGGTCTTCGTCCCCTGTAGGTGCAGGCATAGAGGGGTAAAGGACTCGGCAATCAATGCAGCATGTCTGGTGGAGTTCGCCCGGAGCCAGAGAAAGCAGCTGCCCGCCTGTTTGCCCGCTCTGATAGAGTCGAGCTAATATACCAGCAAATGCATAAGCACAAGTGAGACGCCTGAAGCTGTTTTATAATGAATTCCCTCATGAGCCACACAAGATGAAAATGGGTGTTTTACTGCAGGGGCTACACAGACTCTACACATCACCTTGCACATCTATCTCTCTCTTTCTCTCATGATCTTGTTTCTTTCTCTCGCTTACTCCTCCTCCCTGTGTGCTGTTTCTCTTGCGTCTTGTTCTCTTTGTCTCCTCCCATCTAATATTGCACTCTCTCTCTCTTTTATCTTCTCTCATTTTTGGCTTGTAGTCATCTTAAATGAAGAGAACTTCTATTTAAAATTCAGAAATCATAAAATTGAATTCTGCTACTGTGTTCCAGCTTTTCAGTCGTGTTGTTCAATATTTCATAGTATCTAAAAATGAGTAATTATGATTTCACTTAAAATTTAACTCGCTGACTTAAAATATACATATATATATTTTTTTACATTTTCAGTTACAGATGACAGTTTTTGTTGTCATTGTAGTAAACTAAAACTAAAATCCTAAAAAAAAAAAGTTTTTAAATGCTTTAAATAAATGTTGACTGAAATAAAATAAGACAACTTAAAATAAATAAAAATAAAAAAAAACTTTAAACATTTCTCATTTTAACTTGATGTGCTAAAATAACAAATGAAATAAAACTTTAGACATTAAACAAACTCATAAAAATGACAAAAAACTATAATAAATCTAAAACTTTAAATAAAAAACTAATGCAAAATAAAAAATAAAATAATTTATTAAATAAAAAACTAATTCAAAATATTAATGAAAACTAATAGTACCTTGATACTAAAATAACACTATCATGTAAAATATTTGATATATCATGAATAAATTTATTTACTTTAAAAAATATTTAGTTTCTTCAAAACATTTAAAAAAGTGCAAACTTGTAAAATACACGAGCATACAGAGTGAACTTTTAATAAAATGTTTTATGTAAAAAAAAAAAAAAAAAAAAATATATATATATATATACCTTTTTTTTTTAAAAAAATTTTACAGTGACGAATGGCAACGTTTGAATAGGTTTATTTTAGTACGATTAATCGCATCCAAAATAAATTTTTTGTTTATATATGTGTCTGTACTGTGTATATTTATGTATATATAAATACCCATATATACATGTATTTAAGAAATATTTACATATATACGTGTATATTTATGTAGAATTTATAGTATATATAAATATTTTATACATATAATGTCTTTTTGTTAAATATATACATGCATGTGTGTATATTTATATATACATAAATACCCACAGTACACACATATATTATGTAAACACAAACTTTTATTTTGGATGCAATTAATCGTTTGACAGCACTAGTTTATTTACTTTATTTGCTTTCATAAAATATTTAGTTTCTTCGAAGCATCTAAAGTGCAAGCTAGTAAAAATCACACAAGTGGATATTTTGTTTTACCTTTGTTGTCTTTATTTAAATACATTTTTTTGGCATTGTTTGCAGGTTTTAGTCGTCAGATTGTTCAGATTTTGAAGGACCACAATGTACAGTACAGCAGTTTTGACATCCTCTCGGACGAAGAGGTCCGACAGGGACTCAAGACCTACTCCAACTGGCCCACTTATCCGCAAGTCTACGTCAACGGAGATCTCATCGGGGGACTGGACATCCTAAAGGTGTGAGGAGTCACTGTCGTCAGCGGGATACAATGAGAAACTTTAACAATATTGATTGAGTTTAGGCATATGACGGTATCAAATTTTTATGTTGCGATAATTGCTTAAGCTTTTATCACGGGATACGGTATTATCACGGTATTGAAATAAGTTGCAAAAAAAGTGTTGTCATAGTTTAACAGGTTTAAGAACTCTTTTTCTTATAACAAAAATAACTCTGAACATTTCAATACAATAACGCAGTACACAAATTATAAAGTAAAATGTTTCAAACAGATTAAAGTGCAAAAGAATTATAAAAAACAACAGGTAACACTATATAAGGTTTCATTATTTAACGTTAGTTAATGCATTAACTAAGATTAAGAATGAGCAGTAGCTACATTTGTTACAGAAGGTTTTTTTTTGTTTGTTAATATTAGTTTAAAAATACAACTGATCATTGCTAGTTTTAGGTCCATTAAATAATAATTACAACTTTTGATTTTAGTAATGTTAATAAACATTAACTAGAAATTAACATTAACTAAGATTAATAAATGCTATATTAAATGCTAATAAATGCTATAATAAAAGAATTTTTTTATTGTCAGTTTGGCAATAATGAATTAACATGTTAACTAATGAAGCCTTAGGTCATCAAGTGTTACTGAACAATAACAAATAATCAGAAAAATCATTATAGGGCATGTTGTAGTCCAGATTAAAATATAAAAATGTTTCAGTTTTAAAATAAATAGCCAGTTAAGTCTTTAAGTATTAAGTATTTGATGCTGTGATGAACAACATTGCTAATACAAAAAAACTGAATGGCTGTTTGAAGCATTTTAAATACTGTAGTACTGCAGCTGCTTTGTTTACGGGGTTTCCGGGGTAACCGCTGCATTTCTGCTGTTCCATCAGCGTCCTCTGCTGTCAGAGAGTGAACTCGTTCTGCCATGTGCTTCTCATGCATGTTGGGTTTGTTTACATAGTGTGCCTGCCTCTTTGACGCCACATACAGCGGTGTTGTGGATTTTATATGGTTGATGGGTAAAGTATTCTTAAAATGTAATATAAAAATTAGCATAATTTGTAATAAATAATTATTCACGGTATTTTGAGGTGCCCACGGTAACAATATCGCGCATATTCATTATCGTGATATATCGTATTACCGAATATCGGCACGTCTAATTGCGTTCAGTGAAAATCAGAGCATAGCAGTGTCTTTTAAATATTTTCGTGTTTTCCCCAACACCTGTTTTCTTCATCGCTTGATGTTGTGCGTGTTTTCCTGTGTGTATTATATTAAGTGTTGGCATTTCAGGACTTTTGACGGCGTGTGTGTTCTCGGCTAGCTGTTATTAGCTCTATGTTGCTCTACATTCCCAGCGAGCTCATACTGCTTAAAGCAAGCAGAGCGCCCTGCTGAGAGAGGAGGGCTAGATTACCCAGCATCCATCCTCTCTTCTCAAGAGTCCTAGAGGCCCTTCCTCATTAAGATAGTGAATTTACCTTTACAGAGAGGTAAAATATTCTCAGCAGGGAGCTGTTACTTATGAAAGGAGAGTGTGTATGTGTGTATCGAGTTGAAAGGGAGTTTGGATTCAGAGATATTATATATCCTCCACAGGAGCTGGTCGAGTCTGGTGAACTTGAGAATACTTTCCCCAAGACCGTCTCGCTGGAAAACAGGTAAAGACAGATACATGCACGCTCAAACGCCTGCTCCTGTATGACTGGACTTGTTTAAACATTCTCTCTTCTGACAGGCTGAAATCTCTAATCAATAAATCACCTGTCATGCTCTTCATGAAAGGCAATAAAGAGGTGGGTGAACTTAAATGCTCTTATTCTCTCTCAAGTCTTTTCTCTCTCCTGAAATGCAGTTTAAAAGAGTGACAGGAAAGCAGAGGTTGTTAAAGGGATAGATCACCCAGAAATGAAAATGGATTTATGTATTCAACCTCATGTCATTGCCAACCCATATGCTGTTATTTTAAGTCTTTTGAAGTCACACACCAGCTTTATGTGAAGAACAGACCCAATTTAATGAGTTGGTTCTCAGTTTAGGGGGTTATACTAAGTAGTTGGTCTATTAGTATTCTTCATTGGCTGGTTAGCATGGGTCAGCTAGCTGGTAGAGCAAAAGTTTGGAAACATCACAATTTTTTAATGTTTCTGAAAGAAGTCTCTTCTGCTCACCAAGGCTGCATTTATTTTGTAAAAAATACAGTAAAAATGGTAATATTGTGAAATATTATTACAAATTAAAAGAACTGTTTTCTATTTTAATACATTTAAAAATGTAATTTATTCCTTTGCAAAGCTGAATTTTCAGCATCATTACTTTAGTCTTCAGTCACATGATCCTTCAGAAATCATTCTGATATGATGATTTGCTGCTCAAGAAACATTCCTTATTATTATCAGTGCTGAAAACGGTTTTTGCTGCTTGACATTTTTGTAACCAGGAAATTTTGATGAACTGAACATTTCTGCAACATTTAGCAAATATCATATTAAATATTTATTATTTAGTGTTATTTCAGTTTTATTTATATACAATTTATATACTTTTTATTAATATTTGGATTAGCTTTTTTATATTTTCTGTTTTAATTTTAGCTTAAATTATTTTTATTAGTTTTTTAAGTATTACTTTTATTTTTATTTCAGTTTTAGTTTTATTTTAGTTAGTGATTGCAGTAGCCAAAGCAACATTTTAAAAGGTTAATTTAGTTTGTTTTCCATCTGATATATATTTTATTTCAGCTTAATTTCAATTAACAAAAAATGTGGTTTAGTTAATAACATTTCTGTTATTATTATATTTATAATAATAATAATAATAATAATTATTATTATTATTATTATAATAACTTAAAATAAATGTAAAAATAATAAACAAATATAATAGTTAATAATTTTATGGTATTATTTTAGAACATTATAAAGTAATAATTTACATTCTGCAATTGTTTTGTGGTGTTTGTGGTGGTGTTGTTAATATTATTATTATTATTATTATTATTAATAAAAAAAATAAAGTTAAGATACATTTTAATATAAATTATTATTAATAAAATATATTTTTAAATAATAACCAAAAAGATCAAATAATTGTATAATATTATTTTAGAACAATTAATAAAGTAATATTGCGGTGAGAACATTCTCCTAAATTACTTCCTTTGTGTTCCAATGAAATTCCAATGATGTGAGTTTGGAATGACATAAAGGTGAGTAAATACTGACAGAAAGGTTTTTTTTTTTTTTTTTTTTTTTTTTTCCTTTAACGTACAGTAAGAGAAGGCATGCAGGTGTAAAGAGGAGCTGGAAATCGATGTCAGGCGGCTCCGGCACTGATAGACCTACGTTCTTTCTTTAATGGAGGAGAAAGACCCCTCACCTCTCTCCCCATAACTGTATTGATCTTTAACACTCACACATGAAAGACATTCTTTGCAGTAGTTTAAAGTCTTTCCCCATGAGGCCTCTCTTTCCTCTCGTCTGACTGGCTTCTCTCTCTGTCTCTCTTGTTCTATTAACTCCTCTTTCTCCCCTAGTTATTGAGACGCACTTCAGAATAGCTTTTGTAGGTGGTTGTAGTTTTAAGTTTCTAAATGAAAGTTTGGTTCTGTGCTGGTTTGGGCCCAGAGGAGCCACTCGAGTCTTATGTACTCTGTTCTTTGAGCTTTTCCAGTAGTCTGCGTGTGTTTTGGTGGAGTTAAAAACTTGCTTCCTCTGATTGGCTTTCAAGCGCAGAGCTTCACTTCACTGCATCCTTTCATAATATGAAAAATGTTCTAGTGTTTTTACCCTCTTAACTCATGTCTTTGTGAATACTCAGGCTGCCAAGTGTGGATTCAGCCGTCAGATACTTGAAATAATGAACAGCACAGGGTGAGAGACTTTTCACAATTCCAGAGTCTACACACACAGTGTAATTTAACAAAGCTCTTTTTGGAGAATGTTCTTAACATTTATGAATTATTAAAAGCCTAAATGCATGTTATTAAAGTAACATTTTTCTATTAACATTTCAGAGTTGAATATGATACGTTTGACATATTGGTAGATGAAGAGGTGAGAGTTCCTTCAGTTTGAATTTTCCATTTATTTCCATTTATGTTCTTGGTAAAGACTGTCTTCCAAAACCTAGTGAGCTCCCTATATACTGAGAACTGAATAACAATTAAACAGTTATGTTTAGAATGTGATTGTCCATAAATAAATAGTTTGTTTGTTGGTGTTTTTAGGCAAAACATGTACTTTTGGTTGTCTTCACAGGTTAGACAAGGACTCAAGACGTACTCTAACTGGCCGACATACCCACAGCTGTATGTTAAAGGGGATCTCATAGGAGGACTGGACATAGTCAAGGTGAACCCCATAACAACATTTAATATGAATAAAATAAATTCAGGATTAGGTATTAAAAATAGCATTGTATTTTTACATAATTATAGCTTTCAGTAATATAGTATTAGAGTGAAAGGTGTTTTTTTTTTTTTTTTTTCACTGATATGCAGATTTGAGCAATTAAACTTTTCAAACTAAATCCAATATACACTATCATTCAAATGATTTGGGGTCAGTAAGATTTAAAAAAATATATTTTTGAAAGAAGTCTCATGTTCACCAAAACAAAAATACAGTAAAACAGTAATATTATGAAAGTATTACAATTTAAAATAATTGTTTACTGTTTGAATATTTTTATTAAATGTAATTTATTCCTGGGTTGGCAAAGTTGAATTTTCAGCATCATTACTCCAGTCTTCAGTGTCACATGATCCTTCAGAAATCATTCTAATGCGCTGATTTGCTGCTCAAGAAACATTTCTGATTATTATCAATGTTGAAAACAGTTGTGCTGCATGATATATTTTTTTTAGAAACTGCTCATTTTTTCAGGATTCTTTGATGAATAGAAAGTTCAGAAGAAAAGCATTTATGTGAAATGGAGAGCTGCAGGGATGATGTATTTTTGTAGGCCAACCCAGAAATTAGCATCACCCTGGTTCCCGCAACAAAAATCCATAATTGGCTTTTGAATTATTGCAGAAAATAAAGTCTGTGACTAACAAAAGCTTATGATTCTTGCACGTTTTGATCATCATGATAATCTTCACAAATGAACACAACTTTTATGAATTTTAAAGCATAAATGCAATCGGCAGAATCAAAAGGCTATAAACGAACCTCACCGCGGTCGCATGACTTCAAACGTCACCATCACTAAGCAACTCCTACGGTCTTTTTAAAAAAATATTTTCCCTGAAAGTTCAAGTTATAATAGTTTGCAAAAGTGTGATTATAAACACAATGTGGCTGTGAAAGGGATCTAGTGAATAGATGAGTTGATCTATTCACTAGATCCCTTTCTAGTGAATAGATCAACTCGGCTGACAACGTTTAATGTCCCAGACAACTTCTGTATTCCCATTGTCACTTGCTAGCACCCACCTTTTACAAGACAAGTAAAAGCTTTAAAAAATCAAAAGTGGTTATTACTGATGTATTTTAAATTGTACAATAAAGGATGAAAATATCTTGAGCTTGTTTACCACAGACCTTATTTCAAGCATTTAACCAAAAACCCATAAAAAACCCATTGACTTCAGGACGATGGAACTGGAAGTGCTAAAATGAACATTAATAAAGCTCTTTCTGGGTTTTGGCCTGCAAAAATACATCATCCCTGCACCACTTTTGTAGAAATCTGTTGTAACATTATCAAAGTGAGATATACTGTATCCTGCAGTGGGTGTATTTCTCCAGCAGAGGGCAGGTAAACCTCTACAAAATGAGCTCTACAGCCAATGCTGTCAGGACTATCTGTGAACCTAAAAAAACAAAAAAAACAACAACTTTTAAAATGTTGGTCAGTGCATTAGATTCATTATCCAACCGAGTGATATTTATTTTAAATAAATGTAACACAAAATATAGCCTAAATACATCACATAAATGTGTTAATCTGTTCGAAATTAGTATTCGGTGACTTAAGTTTGAATATTTTGCCAAATAAACAAAACAATTTTGGATCATGACACCAGTGGAGAATCATTGCTAAAGGGGAAGGATAGTATGCAAATTGAGACTCGTTTATTTTGACTGCATCATACTTTCAGTTAAAAGGATGTAAAATGTGTTTATATCATTAAACAGGAGCTGAAAGAGAATGGTGAGCTGGTGTCTGTGTTAAAAGGAGAAAACTGAACTATTCCAGCACTGAAGAACATGTGGATCACATCGCTGATATACCTGTAACCTGCACTAACCTCAGGACTGGAGAACTCAGATTAGACTTATTCCATCCAAGTTTCATTTGGAAATGACTCATTTTCAAAAACAATATTGAAACTTTGCTGTAAATCCAATCCAACTGTGTTCTAATCTGTTTTTGTTGCAATTATATATTTTAGACCTTGTTTACACCTGGTGTTTATGTCTCTGGCTGATCTGATTACAAGTGGTCATTCGAGACAGATTAAAATGTACACCTGGTTTTGACATGTCTGAAATGTGTCTGCTGTGACAAAGTTTTGTCCAGTCAAATGCTTTTTGATGAGAATGTCCCTTTCCTTGCAACCAATTTCAATAAAAATGGCATTGGGCAAGATCCTATATATGGGCATTTTCTTTAAAATTGGCTAGTGATTTACTATTTTAATGCATTGATTATGTATTACATAATACATGTTAGTCCTTTGCTGTTTTCTGGGATGCATCAGTATGCATTTGCATCAATATAAATCCTTGTTTTTCTTTAATGTCTCAGTCATGATTTGGCATGTGCCCTCATTAAAGAGCTTGACTAACTGCTTTTAATTGCAGGTTGTTAGATTAGGCCATTTTTTGCTGCCTTTATTTGAGTTTTTATCCTGAATATGTGATCTCTTTAATGCGCATGGGAATGATGGAGGTACCACGATCACGTCCACTTGCTTTAATTAATGTGATTCTTCAGCTTTTCAGACAGAGTGACTATGCCGAGCTCTTGGGGACAGGAAGAACTCTCTTATTGTGATTAAAGATCCATAAATATTAATCAGCAGTCGTTGGTTGGGGGGGGGAGTCGACCCACACCTCATCTGGCTTTGAGCCGAGAGCGTAGAGTGGCCATTATGTTCCTCTCTTTTACGCACACACTCACCTGTGGTTCTGGGTAATTGCTGCGCTCCCATGATAACCTGATGGTTGTGCTAGGGAAACCTTTTAAACATTTCAACACATCTCCCCACAATAACACACTCAAATATTCATTGATGCGTGAACTAAAACATATGGCAAGCACTGTTCATAGTCATGCATAATCACTGCAGGTACACACTTATACACAGATTAACACAGGTTTATCACACTGCCTTAAAGAGCAGGAATGCATTCCAGACAACAATATTGTAAGCATACACCTTGTGAAGGCTGTTATAAATATAATGTGTACTACTACAAATACTTTGAATTGGTTTTGTTTTCAGTGGGTAATAATAAGACATCAGTAATGACAGCAATAGGTCTCCAAAATGTGTGTTTTATATTTGCATTTATTACTTGCATTTGGGCTTATTTAAATTCTTGCTAGTCTGGTGGTTAAATCTTGATGGTTGAACTATAGCGGTATTATACATAGTAAATCATTTTAAGTGTTAAAATGAAGTCAGACACTTCTTCATCATATGTGACACATATGCATCTGAATAGCATATCTATAATGGCCCTGGTAAGTATATATATATATATATATATATATATATATATATAAGCTTTTATGTGTATATTCTGAAAATGAAGGATATGAAAATATATTCATGTGCATAGTACAATGCATATAGGTCTATGATAGCGTATAAGATTAATTAAAACAACAATTGCACTTGCTCTTTAAAGATGACGTTTTTTTAAGTAGGTTGATAACCTGCTTTTAGCAGGATATTAATTAAATAGCCTTGTTTGCTAGTTGCACTCTTGCTTGCATGAAAGACATTTAAACGTGAAAATGCATTGCCTTCTTTACGACCTTTGTCTATTGTTTTATTGGATTATTCAGAATTCACCTTATTCAAGGTAAAAAATAAAAAATTGTTCAACAATCCCCTGAACAAACATTGCAACTTAATCTTGTGGTTCTACAAACCATTGTCACTGTGTGATTCCCTAGCCTACAATACAATTCTAACCAGTTCATTAATATATATTTTTTTTTTTTTCAAAGTGTAAATAAACTTTCATGGTCCTGTTTGACAAGATCATAGAGCTGGATTGCCAATTAGAGGATTTTCAGTGTTTTAGTATAAAGGGTTGGGTAATGGGATGGGTAATTATGTTTCATTACTTTTTGACAAATTCAATCAAATATCCAGCTGTGTTCACAGGTGAACAGTATTTTATGTCATTGGATGTGCAAGCTGATTGGACACACAGGCCTATAAAAAACAAATGCTTGGTTTTGAAAGTATACATAGATTTTTAGCTTTTCTGGTTTGAAGAGTAATAGAATCAATTGTTAGCAAAGTAGTTCTGTTAATGTATTTCTTTGCTATGGACCTGGGCTGGAAAAGGTTAGTTAAAACTTGAATTTAAATCTTAGTTTGGAGTGTTTGTGATATTCATGTGTTGTGCAAGAGTTTATTACAATATATTTGTGTGTAAATATAATATAATATAATATAATATAATAATTTTTTTTTTTTTTTTTTTTTTTTTTTTTTTTTCCCCCTCTCAGGGTCCCTATACTTTTGATTCTGTTGACATTCTGGAAACATGCTGTTGGACATAAAGGTTGGTATCCTGTTAATGAATAAAATGAGAACTGAACTGAAGATGTCACCCATTTTCTCTTTATTTGCTGTGCTCATATTTTGTAGGTTGGAGTTCTCAGGATGTTCAGCCTCAATGGAAAGGGCCGGTCCACAAGGTTCTCTCACCTCGGGGAGCCCGGTCTTCTGTGTTGGAGGCTCCAGTGACTGGAAGCATTCCTTTTGAAGAAGTGGCCTCTAATGTGTTTGGGAAAAGCCTGAATGCCAACAGGTCTCGATTTTCCCTTTCACACCAGTATGTAAAAGGTGGTGTTTCCAGCAGCTATGAATCTACGTCTCATACCCAAAGTGCACCAAGTGTGTCTGCTTCCATGGTTTTACCTCAAAATCAGCACCGTTCAGACAGCCTCACATCACTGCTGCAACTTCAGGGTTCCTTCAGTCCAAGCGTCCAGGATATAACTAGCCAGACTGGCCATCAATTGGGAGAAACCTCTAGTCCACTGTCTGCTCTGAGTAACTCTTCCACTGATTCCTCAGCCAGTTCCCTCAGTAAGTTTACTTACACCTCTCAGGGCAGCTCTAGGCCACAAAAGGCAGACAGTTCCAGCCAGCTTGTTTCTACACATGGTGTAAGTGGTTTGCTCCTCCAGTCTCCTTCCTCCAGTACTCCAAGTCAGAATATCCCTGGGTCCTCTGCATATACCAAACTTTCCGCCTCACCCCTAGGTGTTAGCCAGTCTACCAGTGGTCAGAGCTTATACAGCCAGTATACATTAGGCTCCCATAGCAGGGCTGGCACTCAGCTGGCAGCTTCCAGTCAACATGTTCCTACATCTTTCCAGCCTGAAGTTACCACTAGCCAGTATGCTCCCAAATTTTCTTTGGGTACAAAAGTGCCTGTGTCCCGTCAGTACAATCCAGCAACTCAGAGTGGATCCTCTCTGTTTCAAAGCCAGTCATCTCAGATGTGGCAGCCTTCAACCTCTAGGACTAAAGGTTTGCAGGCATCCAGTACAGCGGTGTCACAAGGGTTTCAGACATCTGGTGCATCTCAGAGCATCTCTCAATCTCCTAGCAGGTTATTTTCACTGTCCTCTGCATCTACTGATGGCTCATCTCTCCAGCTTCAAGGTACCTCTAGCCAATATGCCCCTGCTGCTTTGGATGCAAAAGTGCCAGTGTACAGTCAGGCTGCTCCAAGTGGATCTTCCTTATCTCTGAGCCAGCCATCTCAATTGAAGCCTTCCACTTCACGTTGGTCCCAAGGTTTTCAGGCCTCTGGTACAGTGGCATCACAAGGTTTCCAGACATCTGGTACAGCAACATCACAAAGTAGCTCTCTATCTCAAGGCTCTAAGGCTCCCAGTAGATTATCTACCCTTACTTCAGCAGCAAGTCCTGGCCAATTTTCCTCCACACAGGAAGGAAGTGGTAGATATAGTGGCTTGTCCAGCCAGTCTCAAAGTGCCTCGAGTCAGTATATCCCTGGGTCTCCTGCATATGCCAAATATGGTTCCTCATTCATTGATGCTTCTAGCCAAGCTACCAGTGATCAGAGTTCTCTTAATCTGTATGCATCAAGCTCCCAGAGTAGGGCTGGCACTCATCTGGCAGGCTCTAGTCCTTATCTGCCCACACAGACAGGAAGCACCTTTACTGATGGCTCCCCTCTCCAGCTTCAAGGTACCTCCAGCCAATATGCCCCTGCTGCTTTGAATGCAAAAGTGCCAGTGTACAGTCAGGCTGCTCCAAGTGGATCTTCCTTATCTCTGAGCCAGCCATCTCAATTGAAGCCTTCCACTTCACGTTGGTCCCAAGGTTTTCAGGCCTCTGGTACAGTGGCATCACAAGGTTTCCAGACATCTGGTACAGCAACATCACAAAGTAGCTCTCTATCTCAAGGCTCTAAGGCTCCCAGTAGATCATCTACCCTTACTTCAGCAGCAAGTCCTGGCCAATTTGCTTCCACACAGCAAGGAAGTGGTAGATATAGTGGCTTGTCCAGCCAGTCTCAAAGTGCCTCAAGTCAGTACAGGCCTGGGTCCCCTGCATATGCCAAGCATGGCTCCTCGCTCCTTGATGGTTCTAGCCAATCTACCAGTGATCAAAGTGCTTCTGACTTGTATGCATCAAGTTCCCAGAGTAGGACTGGCACTCAGCTTGCAGGCCCTAGTCGTTATGTGCCCACACAGACAGGAAGCACCTTTACTGATGGCTCCTCTCTCCAGCTTCAAGGTACCTCTAGCCAGTATGCCCCTGCTTTGGCTGCAAAAGTTCCTGTGTCTAGTCAGGCTGCTCCAAGTGGATTTTCCTCATCTCTTAGCTGGCCATCTCATTTGAAGCCTTCAAGTTGGTCTCAAGGTTTCCAGGCATCTGGTACAATGACATCACAGAGTAGCTCTCTATCTCAAGGCTCCAAGGCTCCCAGTAGGTTCTCTACCCTTACTTCAAGTCCTAGCCAATTTGCCTCCACACAGGATGGAAGTGGTAGATACAGGCCTGGGTTCCCTGCATATGCCAAGCATGGCTCCTCGCTCCTTGATGGTTCTAGCCAATCTACCAGTGATCAAAGTGCTTCTGACTTGTATGCATCAAGTTCCCAGAGTAGGACTGGCACTCAGCTTGCAGGCCCTAGTCGTTATGTGCCCACGCAGACAGGAAGCACCTTTACTGATGGCTCCTCTCTCCAGCTTCAAGGTACCTCTAGCCAGTATGCCCCTGCTTTGGCTGCAAAAGTTCCTGTGTCTAGTCAGGCTGCTCCAAGTGGATACTCTATGAGCCAACCATCTCAATGGCAGCCTTCCACCTCTAGGTTGTCACAAGGTTTTCAAGCTTCTGGTACAGTAGCATCACAGAGTAGCTCTCTATCTCAAGGCTCTAAGGCTCCCAGTAGGTTCTCTACACTCACTTCAGCAGCAAGTCCTGGCCAATTTGCCTCCACACAGCAAGGAAGTGGTAGATATAGTGGCTTGTCCAGCCAGTCTCAAAGTGCCTCAAGTCAGTACAGGCCTGGGTCCCCTGCATATGCCAAGCATGGCTCCTCGCTCCTTGATGGTTCTAGCCAATCTACCAGTGATCAAAGTGCTTCTGACTTGTATGCATCAAGTTCCCAGAGTAGGACTGGCACTCAGCTTGCAGGCCCTAGTCGTTATGTGCCCACACAGACAGGAAGCACCTTTACTGATGGCTCATCTCTCCAGCTTCAAGGTACCTCTAGCCTGTATTCCCCTGCTGCTGTGGCTGCCAAAGTGCCAGTGTACAGTCGGGTTACTCCAAGTGGATCGCTGTTGTCTCAATTGCAGCCTTCAGCCTCTAGTTGGAGCCAAGGGTTTCAAGCCTCTGGTACAGCAGTATCTCAGAGCAGCTCTTCCCCTCAAACCCCTCAGTTTTCCAGTGGTTCTTCCATCATGCCAGCCCTGAGCCCTCCTGTGGATTCTGTGGCCCAGAGTAGCCAGAGTTCTATCTCTAATAGTTGGAGGACCCCAAGCCTCTCTGGTGTAGGACTCCAACCTTCTATGCCCTCCTCTCAGACTGCTTCAGGCTCTGTGATCCGTAGGCAAATGTCTCCTGGTCTGTTTGCTTCTGTTCAACACCCCCCAGACTCTGTGACTTCATCTCTAGGCTCAAATGTCCAAGCAGCTTCGCAAGGCATGTTCTCTGGTCAGTCCAGTGACTCAACCTCAGTTTTGTCAAGTAGATATGCTTCCTATGGCCAGAAACCTTCGGGCTATTCTAGACTTTCCCAGAGCTCCTCTGCTTCAGGAAGATACCTTTCATCTGTCAAGGGCTAATGGACTCTTACACAACCTGCACCTTGGACTAATGTCAGTGCTAAATGGCATAAATCTGGTGTGCTTTTTACAATGTAACTTGAATCAATAAATTGAGTTAATAGCAATGTTTTCTTGTGGAGTTTGGTTGGGTTGGGTTGGGTTTTTTTTTTTTTTTTTTGAACATGACTGCTGGTTTAATATGGTGTTTCAGTAATGATGGCTACCTCCTATGCAACTAGAGTAGTTAAAATGTACTAATTTGTGAAATTTAAGGTTATCTGCTGGATGTCCTGCCTTAAGTCAAACCAGGCTACAAAGGTTTTTTTTTTTTTTTTTTTTTTGTGAATTCAGCCTTTTTCTGCTTAATGTGTGTTCTTGTTTAATGTACATTATCAATCTAAACTCTAGTGTTGAGAACATCCAGTGCTGAGACCAGCATAACTTTTTTCCCCTTTTGATTTAGAATGAATGGCAATGATAATGCCAAGGGTCTCAAAACAATGTTTAAGGGCTCAAGAGGGCAAATCTTTAGGATGGGTAGTCTTTAGGGTGATCTGGAGAGACGGGTGGATTTTTCTGAAGAACAGGCATGTCAGCTGACTGTGACCTTGCCCTGTCTTTGCTCTGAGCTTCATTAAAGCCAAGAAAAGATGAAATGCAGTTTAATATTCCTCTGTCAGAGAGGGCAGTCAGTCAGCAAATGAGAATCAACCCCTTCCTTTTTCTTGTGCTCTTCCAACCCCTTCCTTTTTCTTTATCGCTCTTTTTCTCCCACACACCCATACAACATTCAGCAGTGATTTATTGGCATATGAAAATGCATATTGCCAAAATGTCACAGTATAGCTGTGTACATTAAGAAATGGTGCAAAAAATGTGTAAAGCACATTAAAATGAAGAATAAAATGTTGTTCAAAGCCCCTTCAGCTGTGATTCTAAGTAAACAGATATTTTGCATTATAGATTTTACTGTTGTGTATTTTAGATGTATTGACCATCTAGGATTGTAGGACTTTTTTTTTTTTTTAAATAATAGTCATGTGTTATTACTCTGGCAGGCAAGGTCATACTGTCACTACTAGTCTCAGCTTCAGACAGCATGCCCACGGACTGCCTAAAATCTGTTCACTAACCTAATCAATGGATTGTCAGGTTAATTGCATAAGTTATCAGTAGATATTTTGAGTTTTATTTGGGGCACTTAGTAGCAAACTAATGTAGATGTCCACAAACAGGTTTGTATATTCTGCTTTGTTTTTGTGTCATGTTTGTGAAATATTCTGTATTTATTACTTTTGCATGGACAGAAATTCTGACTAAAAAGTCCAGACACATTCATACTAATTTTTTCTATTTTCTGTTATTGTGGTATCAACTATTTCAGGTAAACCCTTCCCTAATGGCACTTGAAAACATAACTGATTGGTCACTTGTTATGTAGGTCAGACCAAAGGATCAAAGTTTGGCTGGTTTGACCCATTTAGCATATTTGCCATGTTGCTTTTTGTTTTTTTATGGATGCAAGTGCTTGATTATTTGTTTATTTGTTTTTTAATTAATTTATTTTTCTTTTAGTTTACACATTGCATACTTTTGTCAAGGAAATTAATGTAAATGTGAGCTGGTACCTTACTCCAGGTATTGTTGACCTTTTGGAGATCTTACCTGTCTCTACTTGGGCGGTTTTTGGCCAGAATAAGCTGCAGCCGGGACCATTTATGCAGTTTTTTTGCTCTCTCTTTCCTTCTCTCTCTCTCTCCAACCTTGCATAAATATCACTGTTCAAACACTCAACAGCAGAAATCACAGGGGCAGAACAGATCAATACTTCCATTTTCTTCTTGTTAAAGGAGGCACTAAAATGCATTTTATCTCCTCACCGGAGATGCTTGGTCCCCTTTCATTATCTCAAATAACGGCAACAAATTCCACTCAAGGTGTACCGTCTCATTTTGATTGGATTACCTTGAAGCAATTACGATTCAGTGTTTAGCTCCATGACCGCGGAGAGACTGGCAGCCCCTGGGCTTGACAGAGTAGAGTCAGGTGACTAGAATGCGGTCAGGTGATTTATAGTTGTGGATCCATGTAGTGAGACATGTAATGAGCTCCACGGACCCATCAGCAACAGTGACTTTGATCTGTAAAGGAAGTAAAGATATGACAATGCTGCACACAGGCTTTTCATGACTATAATGATACCTGACTCCGTGAAAATCCTTTCATGTGTTAAACACAGCACTGAGGTGAGAGGAAGCAACTCTGTGAATTTTGTTCCTCAATTTGTAGAATCATTTAGTGAGATGAGAGACAGCCTTGGAGGTCTAAATGGTGGTGTGAGTGCGTATGTATGTGTGCACACTGAATTGCTGAATGTGTGTCCATGGTTTATTATATTCAAGGGAAAAATGGGACAGAACCCAACATCATTTCTCAAAATGAAGCTAATCTGCTCTGGAAATAATGGTTTTGATTAATGTCAATGTTCAAAGGACAAGATATATTACCTGATTGTTCGGTTTTGCTGAAATATGATTATATGCAAAAGTCCAAAAAACAGCTATTAAAATGCAAATTGCTGAATGATGTTTACAATACAGAAAGAAGAAAAAAAATGCTTGTAATGTAGTTACAGCCAATATTTTCAGCAGCCTTGTTTCCAGAAGTACTTTGCCTGTTTATTTTCTCCTACCTAAATAACAGTGCGATATAAAAAATAACTTTATTATGAATAGAAATAAATTAGTTGCCAAGCATGCAGTTTTGTGTATTTAAAACTGTATGCTTGGTATCTAATTTACTTTTCTTTAAAATAAAACTGCTCTTTAAAAAACTTCAACATTTTATGTATATTATTTATTTTGCTAAGTAGCTGTGTATTTAATGGTGTAATGCACAGTAAGCCTTACTTTATATGCACAGTCAGATCTGTTTGTTTTATGCTGATAATCAAGTTTTTATTTAGAACCTGCTTTCGACTCCAGGTCTTTTGTAATCTGTTTCATCAGTGGCCCCCAAAACACAGAATAACCTCAGTGGAGACTCTCCTCTTTACATTTCAATCATCTTGCTGCTTTTATTTTTGTCTGTGGAGGATGCTGGAATTGCTTTTCAGATGAGAGATGGATTTTTCTCTAGTGTTAAAGCAACCGTTTAGCAGGAATCAAATTGGAAGTGGAGAAACCCACTGGAGAAAAAGAGCAAATAAAATAGAGTTTTGTTTTCTCTATGTTCTTTGGTAAAAAGTGAATAATATACTCGGTTTAATTTTTTTTCTTTCCACTGCGTGGCGCCAGAGACTGTGCTGCAAAGCCTCTGTAGTTCCACTGCTGACCTGAAGAGAGCAGTAGAGACACTATTGATATTTTTCAGTAGACTCTTCACTGCGCAAGAGACGCTACTTGATTTTGTTTCATCGCCCATTTTGCACACAGTATGTAAACCTATCATGCTGCAATATTTATCGTAGTCTATATAGTATCATCTTTATCTACTCAAGTTTTGTTCATGATTTTTAGCATGTTTTGCAAGCTATCCATGTCAAATTTACCGAGTGAAAGAGTGAAATTGGGACAAAAAACATTGTTTGACTGAATCCATGGTCTTTTGAAGCCAACAGCAAAAGATATAAATCGTTTTCTCCACCCTTGACGAGCCTATTTCTGTAATATTTACTTACATGTGTGTTTTAAGTTGTATATCTTATTTTTTTGTTTTATTTGTAGAGGAAAATTAATGTCTATTTATAGATGTCTCTATACAGAGAGTCCAGTATCTAGATAGATATCCAACATCCATCCATATCTCCAAGAAACGTATGCAAACTCCGTGTTTGATCTTTTCTCAGCTGCATCTCCCATTCACTGCTGTTCTTAAAGGTGGGGAAAAAACAACAATATTCTGTGATGTGTTGTGTCTGATGATGTTGGCCCATCTTGACTATATTTTCCACAACCTAAAGATCTTAAAGCAAGTGACTTTGTCTTATATAATCATCATCACTACTGTGAAAGGAAAAAGTCCTTTCTAAGTCCTTGAAACTGTACAACGCTCAGTCTTCAAAGATACTTTCCCCTTCCTTCTTCTAATGCAAATAAATCCACTTGATTCTTACTACACAAAAATCTCTCAGAAAACATCATTGAGTTAAAAGCAAACGAATGTACCTTGCTTTCAAGAGTGACCCCTCTTCATAATGTATAAGACGTGCTAGGTGCACCATGCAGTTTGTCAAGGAGGTTTAGACTAACGTATTAGTGTACTGTACTCTACATAACCTATGTTATGTAGCATAAGAAATTTTGTGGAACAAATGTTCTTATATAGAGGGTCTCCTGGTTGAAATCTGATTTGGTTGAAGGCACTTTTGCATTAAATAAAAACATAGTTTGACAATAACACACATCAGTCTTAATAACTGCATAAATGTTTGGTGATATAATAAAAATGGAATGTAAGTTTAGCTGTGTAATATGGTACAATATGGTACAAAATACAGGTTGTATAACAGTAAAAAAAAAAAAGCGTACAGTGAACTGAGTGAGACTACTATTAATAAAACAGAATATTATTATTTTAAAACACTTTGCTTCTCTTGTGCTTAAATATGGTTTCTAATAAGCTGGTGTGAAAGTCATATATTTGAAGTGTACTGTGTGAAGATAGTGTGAAGAGAGTGAGACAGAGTCTAGTACACAAGGCTTTCCCTGCCCGGGGTGTGTTTGTTTCTCAGTGTGTTCATTTCTCTGTTTGAATATTTAAATGTTTTAATCTGTATGTAATTAGCAGCAGGGTAGTACTACTACCCTAAATCACTACAATCCACAATATCTATCTATCGTTCTATCTATCGTTCTATCGTTCTATCTATTGTTCTATCTATCATGATTTTATCTGTCTGTAAGGCCTACAAACCTTCGAAAATACTTTTTGTGCGCAAAAAACAAAATGAAAATAAAGACTTATTCAACAGTATCTTCTCTTCTGTGTCATTCTCTTACACTGTTTACATGCAATGCTTCCAGGTTCTATGTCAGAACGCATGCGTCGTGCTGCTCATGTGAACAGCGTCGGCCAATATTGAGCCGACGTTCTGTCGCAGAACCTGAAAGCACTGGACGTAAACAGTGTAAGAGAATGACACAGAACAGAAGAGAGGATATTATTGAATAAAGTCGTTATTTTTGCTTTGTTTTACCACACAAAAAGTATTCTCGCCACTAATTAAATTCTCGTCCTTAATTCATAAAATTAAAGTTGAACTACTGTAGTCATGTCGACTGTTTTAATGATGTCTTTAGTACCTTTCTGGACCTTGAAAGTGGTGGTTAAATTGCCATCTATGGAGTCAGATACCTCTCGGATTTCATCAAAAATATCTTCATTTGTGTTCCGAAGATGAACAAAGGTCTTACGGGTGTGGAACGACATGAGGGTGAGTAATTAATGACAGAATTTTCTTTTTTGGGTGAACTAACCCTTTAAGATTGGCGTAATGGCTGCTGAAAATTCATCTTTGCCATCACAGTAATAAATTACAAAAAAGTTATTTTACATTGTAAAATGTTCTTACTGTATTAATGCAATTATTCTGACAGTCTTTTGTCACTTTGTCTCTGTTGTATAGTAAGCAACATGAATATTCTTCTTTTTATGTTTCACAGGAGAAAGAAAAACAAATGGGTTTGGAACGGCATATAACGGTGAGTAAATAATTATAATTTCTGCCTGACTGATGCCCCAATGCATTTTTATTCAGCCATTTATTTTGAAGCGGATATTTGCTGTTTAATGCATTTTCACATCTGCATGGGCTGGGCATTTTTAGAGCATTTCCCTGAGAGCTTTACCTCATCTTGTTTTTCCAGTGCACACTGCACACCATGATCATGAGGTTGCATGCTGTGGTGGTACAGTGGCATGTCAGTGAATAGAAAATAACCATAGATCGTGCTCTTCCATTCCCAGTGGGAATTCCCCACACGTCTTTGGTGTGCAGACACCTACTGAGAATTCAAAGCTTTCCAGAGGAGAGTCCGAGTCCCCCTCCACTCTTCAGATTCCTGTACGCCTTGTATGACACATGAGGGACTGGCTGGAGGAGAATGATGGAGAGCACAATGATGTCAGCGTGAGAGCTGGGGAATTTCACACAAGGCCTGGAAGGAATGTTTAGTTACAAACAAATCAATTAATGTTCTGCTCCCATGCACTTCCTGTAGAAGCCTCTTTGAAACGTCTTCTCCTTGAACTAACGTTCTCCCAGTGGGGAAGGCGGGTGGACGACAGGGTTATGGGTGCGACGGACCATAGAGATGCAAAATTGCTTCAAAGAAGCGTGTTGTTGTTCAGGATGCACAGTCGAGATCTTAGGAATGCTGTGAAGGGGGCGTGCAGGAGCGCAGGTGAAAAATCCTATCAATCTGATTGAGCCTTTTCTGCCCAGACAGTGTTTCTTGTGCAAGACAGAAGATGGAAGTCCTACAGTAGATGTGTCAGGAATTGAAGGTGTTGATTAACAGAAAGCGGTTTCCCTTTTATAGAGCAATGATAACAGCTTCTCGAACGCTTACTCACGGGTGAATTCACTAAACATCTGCACCATTTTAACACTTGGTATTTCAGTGTAAAAAAAAAACCAACTTATTTTTCACCACAAATTGTTCAGTTTATAAACGGACAGTTTGCCTAAAAATGAAAACTTCTAATTTACTCGCCCTCATGTCATTCCGAACCTGTATGACTTTCTTTCTTCTGCAGAACACAAAAGATATTTGGAAAAATGTCTGTGTTTTTTTTTTTTTCCAGAGGTGTAAAGAGTACCTGAAAACCATACTTGAGTGCAGATACAATACAGCGAAAATGACTCCAAGTTACAAGTCACCAATTTCAATACGACTTGAGTAAAAGTCTGAGAGTCTCTGATTTTAACAATACTTAAAGGGGTAGTTGATTATGATTTCACATTTTTAACTTAGTGTGTAATGTTACTGTTTGAGCATAAACAACATCTGCAAAGTTATGATGCTCAAAGTTCAGTGCAAAGGGAGATATTTTCTTTTACAGAAATCGCTTTTTAAGGACTACAACAAACGGCTGGTAATGACTACAATGAGCTTCTTCCCAGGTTGGTGACATCACAAACCCCAAAATTTACATAAACCCTTGCTCCTGAGAACACACAACAAAGGGGGCGAGGCCATGTTGGGCTGCTTAAGAGAAGAGGAAGAGTTGTTGTAGTAGAGTGTTGTTATCATGCCGTCATTTTACACCGGACTGCTTCACAAACGAGGGTCAATTCAATGCTGGATTTGCACAAAAGATCAACATGACGGCACATGCTAGTCAATGAGTTGAATCAACTCCACAGCAACTACATAAATTTATCCACTAACCATTCAGAAACGTCCAGTTTCATTCTGAAAGTTGCAACTTCTTCCTGAGTCTCTCCATCAGTGTCTGACTCCGGTTTGAACAATGTAAGGCTGAACACTGTTACTGACAATCCTCATTTTGGCTGTGTGAGATTCTCCAGCTTTGTTGTTGTTGAACAACTGAAGCGCGAGCTGTTAAAGCTCCGCCCTCTTCTGGAAAGGGGGCTGGGAACAGCAGCTAATTTGCATTTAAAGGGACACACACAAAAACGGTGTGTTTTTGCTCACACCCAAATAGGGGCAAATTTTACAAGCTATAATAAATGATCTGTGGGGTATTTTGAGCTGAAACTTCACAGACACATTCTCGGGACACCAGAGACTTATATTACATCTTGTGAAAAGGGGCATAATAGTAAGTAAGTAAGTATAACGAGCGGCCCATAAGTATTTTACTGAATGTAGGCACAAAGATGCTCTAGTCCTCAAACACCTAAAAGACATACCAGTGAAAAACAAGAAATAGTTGATTTGTAAGGAGAGCAATCACGTTTATTTTCTAAAATCGAAATAAAATATTGCAATAAATCAAGGTGGACACAACAGCTTCTTAAACGTCTACAAACACTCAAGTGCTCAAAAAGGGCATAAGAAAACCAATATCCTTCAAAAAGATCTCTTCAATATAACGGATAAATAAAATAATGTTAAGTAAAATTAAATAGTCAAAGCCTACTTGCATGTACTCATCTCATATCTGAAACACCTGCGATTCAGCAACTGCCTTCTCATGTACTCGCATTCACGTAAAGTAGTCATGTTGACAAGTTTGGGTGAGTAAGGGCAAAATGCACAAGATATAGTACCTTCAATGCCCTGCAGATGGCAATATCACTTCTTTTGTAGCAGAAATAAACTGCTGCAGAAAAAGTTAGGTGCCATGCAAAATGTAACTGAGAATTGAGAATTGCATTGCTCATCACAGATGTTTTGGAGTAAAAAATCACATACTTTTTCAAAAATGTAGTCAAGTAAAAGTTACTAATATATTTGATACTCAGTAAAACTACAAAGTAGCCAAAAAGATACTTAAGTACAGTAACTAATTACATACTCAAAAACTTTACATCACTGTTTTTTTCCAAACCCAAATGTTCTTTCATGTTCTGCAGATTTGGAATGACATGAGGGTGGGTAAAGGCCAGTTTACATCAAGAACGATAAATGTAATGATATTAGCATTGACACCAAATAACTTTTGTTTATTACGAACTTATTATAAGTTTTCTTTTCTGTCACTTTAAATGATTTAAGGTCTTTAAAGTAGGATGGATTCTGATTGGCTGTCAATGTTTTTATCGTTCATCATCTGGAAAAAATCATTGTGAAGGTGATTCCAACAATATTGTTCCTCTGTGTAGTTATCTGTGATGTGGAGGACTCTGCTAGCCTTTTAAATTTAGAGTGATTTTTAAAACTATAGTTATAGTTATCGTCTTTGGTGTGAACAGGCCTTAAATGATGACAGAATTTTTTATTCCAACTATCTCTTTAAGTGAATCCGGTGCTAAAACTACACTGACAGCTCATGCAAATTAATATCATTGAGCATGATTCATTCTTAGCAAATTTCCCAATCAAAGTAAATGGTGACAGACAGGGCTACCTGCAGGACCCACTGTAAAGATGTTTAATTATGGTGCTGTCAGTCTCCTTCTCAGAGCTGACTACAAATCTGCATTCAAATTAGCAGAGTGATCAAAAGCAGGTGAAATAGCAGCACATTCTTGAGACGGCATGGCATGAGCTTTGAAAGAGTGCGGCGAGCTGAGCTGAGCTAAGTTATTCTGCTCTACCTCAGCGAAACCCTGAGAATTTCTCTCCTGACTTCTTGTTTTATCTTCATTTGAAGGTTGAGTGGAAGTTCAGCAGCTACTAAATCCAGGAGTGAGAACCTGCGTGAATCAGTGTATGAAAGGAGTGGAAAGCCATTGTTGCCTTTGTGACTTATTACAGGTGAAAAGTGAATAAAAATGTGGCTTTTTAAAGAAAGGAGTTGAAAAGCAATTGAGAAAAACTGACAAAAAATAATTTTCATACACAATGAAATCTAATCACGAGCGGCCCCTTTGGCTCTGCGTAAATAGTTTTTCCAGTGGCCTTTGACAATTTTTGCTTTATTTTGTTCCAGCCCTCAGCCTTCCTAGATTTTTATTCATAAATCATTATTAGGATTTAATTACTGCCTATGCTGCAAGTAGAAGCAACTGTGTGGCATATTTGAGAATCCCTGCAGTTTCTGGTACTCGCATTATTTGAGGGGCTTGTTATCAATTCTGTTACTTTACAGCGAGAGATTTCAGGATAATAATAATTGGACGCTGACTAGCTATGCTTTAGAACCAAGTAAGCAGCTTTGCTGTCTCCTAACAGAAATGAAACATCATTGGAATAGTGATTTGTAACAGAAAGAAGTAGACTTCTGTTCAAAAGTTTGGGGTTGGTAAGAATTGTTATTGTTTTTGTTCTCTTCTGCTCACCGGGACTGTATTTATTTGATCAAAAATACAGTAAAAGCGTCAATATTCTGAAATGTTATTACAATTTAAAATAACTGTTTTCTATTAAAGAAGTAAGCCCCAAGAAGCCGTGGTTTACAGTGAATTTATAACAGCTAATGGGTGCTGTTAGGCACGACACAGAGTGGAAGGAAGCCTTTTAATGAAGTAAAATCATTAAAAGGTTTCCTTCCGCTGGAAAAAATAGTCCCTGACGGTGAAAAGCAACAGAAGTTACATTATAACGCCATTAGATGGCGGCAAAGATTGTCTATATGAGCAAGTCAGTCAGTCAGTCGCAAAGACTTTTATATTGAAACTTCTTGTGAAGACGCAAATGCTTTGACTAGCGCTGTCATTGTCAGCAGGGCACGGGAAAACCCATTAAATGCTAAAAGGACAGGATCGCAGCGGACATTCAAATGGATTTTTTATTATGAAGGAAAATGCTACCTAAAACTGAATGCAGGTAATACACTTGGTCACTCAATATCTCTCTCACAATACTCTTCTGCATAATGCAGTAAGCTTCAGTGAACAAAATCAATAGAGAACAAACATTTGTTTACGTTGCTAAGACAGACGCAGCGACATGGCGCACGCGGCTCAACAAATCAGAATCAAGGGCCGGAACTATCCGTTTTATAATTAAATATATTGTAAAATGTAATTTATTCCTGTGATCAAAGCTGAATTTCCAGCGTCATTACTCCAGTCTTCAGTGTCACATGATCCTTCAGAAATGATTCTATGCTGATTTGCTGCTCAAGAATAATTTCTTATTATCAATGTTGAAAACATTTGTGCTGCTTCATATTTTGTGGAAACTGTAATACGCTTTTTTTAGGGTTGTTTTAATGGAATAGAAAGTTCAAAAGAACAGCATTTATTAGAAATATAAATAATTTGTAACTTTATGAAGTTCTTTTCTGCTGCTTTTCATCAATCAAATGCTGAAAAAAACAGTTTTTTTTTCTTTGAAAAAATTACTGACCCCAAAGATTTGAACAGTAGTGTATATGTGTAACTAACACATATTAAAAATAACGATACACAGTGTTAATAACCATAAAGCACAGAGACTGCAAAGGGAAGACTATTGTTATTTTTTTTATTTTATTGAACTGTATGATGATACTTTTCAGCCGGTGTGCTGAAAAGTTGTGATACATTATAAATCTTGACAGCCTCTCATCACATTTATGACACATAGCTACCATTTTAAAGCTTAAAAATAAAAATTGTCAGAAAAGTTTAATAATTAGGCCTAAAACATGTTGCAACATCTGAATATAAAGGTTCATGTTTTTTGTCAAAGATGTTGTTTCTTCTCTTCTGTTGTTCTTGTCTTCTCGCCACAGGAAGTTTACTTTCTGTCAGCAGCTCAGCACACAAGCTGTGCCAGGCGCAACTTTGGTCATGAATATTGATCACACTGTGACGTTTGCCTGATTTGCTGAACAACGGATGTTGGTACAGTAGGTGAGTACTAGTGCTTGCTTGCTTGTTTAATGTAGTCAGCTAGATTTTTTTTCCTCCACCCTGTGACTAAGCAAAATAATAATAAAAAAAAAAATATATATAATGATTATTTTCCAAAAAGTGTGTGGGGGGGAGAATTTAGTCATTTCTAAAAATGCCTTCTTTATGAAGGATGCATGCATGAGGTATTTTTACAGTCTTCATGTCAGGAGCGCTCAGTGGTGTGTAGGTCGGAAGCTCACTTGGTTTTGAAAAAGAGCTACTGTATTCAAGAGCTGTGAACATGGGATACATGTTATTTGTATCCTCTTGATTTCCACTGCAGTGAAAGGCACATGACATCATAGATCCCATTGAGTTGAACAGGCTCAGTGTAGTAATGGTTTCATTTATGACTCAAAGCTGTCTTACAATAGCATTTTAAAACTGGTTTCGCTTATAGGAAATGAGAGCAGTGCTGCAGTATGGAGATAAGACATGACCATAGATTTTTCTTTTGACATGGGAATACAGGAGCACAATGCTTTCTTGGATGCTAGGGACAACTAATTGACTCACATACAGCCTAGACTGTCTCCAGAATAGTAGAGGAGTTTGTCCCTTGTCTTTCACTGTTATAAAGACATAGAATGCCTCGGGTTATTCAAATTAAATTAGCCAAAATGCAAATGGAGTGCTTCAGTATGAAATGCCTCAAATTTATTTATTTTTTTTTATTCACATTTTTTCAGACTCTTTTGTATTTTATGTATCCTAAATACACGCAAATATTTTCACATTTGACAAAATTACAACTCTATTGGAAATATATACATATTATATACATAATACACACACATTTTCAATAAATATTGAAATTGTGGTAACACTTTAGTATAAGGAACACATATAAACTATTAACTACGACTTTTCCCTCAATAAACTCTTAATTTACTGCTTATTAATAGTTAGTAAGGTAATTGTTTAGTTTAAGTATTGGGCAGGATTAAGAATGTAGAATATGATCATGCAGAATAAGGCATTATTATGTGCTTAATAAGTACTAATAAACAGCCAATATTCTAGTAATATGCATGCTAATAAGCAACTAGTTAAAAGACCCTAAAATAAAGTGTTACTGAAATTGTTTTTTGATGTTGACATAGACAATCATAATTTTAAAATGTAATTCATATATATATATATTTTTTTTTTTTTTTTTTTTTTTTTTTTTTTTGAAAATAATTCAATTTTTCATATTTAAAAATTTAAAGTCAGGGACAAGTCTGAAAGTATCAAAAATAAATGCAGGCGTTTAAAAACATTCCAAGATAGTATTAATGTGATCTAACAAGAACGCTAAAATCTGTTAGTTTTTATAAAAATTAACTTTTGGGACATAAATGTGCTTGTAGTTTTTGAGGAATGGCTTTGCATGTCAAGAGGGATCAAGCGTGGTTAACCGCTGGTACAATGAGATGAAGTCTTTAAGTCAAAGTACTCAGTTGCAGCTCTTAAATCCAAAGGCCATTTCCCTTATTACATTTTTCATTATAGTTTTTAACTAAGCTTATCATCACAGTAATAGGGATTCTGTCCACATGGTTATCAATGGGGGATTTAATAATTGGAAAACTAGGATAGCTGTTTGGCACTGTTCATTAGATTTAATCTTATTATTCTCTTATAGACCATTAAATCGATGTCATATGGTCAAGAAAAGGAATATGATCAGCATGTTCACACTTATGTTCACAATTAAGTGGATGAGATAACTTGACATTTATTTAAGTGTCGAACTGTATATGGAGCAAGACTTTCCAGAGAGTTTAAAGGCAGAAATGTGACCAATGTGAGTAAATAAAATTACTCATGAACATTTACATGAAAATGTACAATTAGTTTATCTAGGATGACTAATATTACTTTTTGTCTCTGCAGAACCCAATGTGAAAACACACATGTGGAATATTCCCCGCATGAAGCCTGAAAAACAAACGTACGAGGAACAGACTCGCGAGAGGTCAGTTTAATAAAGCACTGAGGCAGAAAGACTGACTAAATCACTGTCATTCATTTAAATTGATTTTTTTATTATCCATTCTCTTGGAAATTTGTCTTTGGACCCCCACAGTTGGAATAATATACACTTACTATTTTATAACACATAAAACATAATACACACATTGTAAAGAAGAAGACAGAGGAATAAAAACATTCAGCAATTGTTCAATAAACCAACTGACAATGGAAATTGATTTATCTGTAAAAAGCATCAAGTCTCCAAACAAATTTATAGTAACCCAAACCATAGTTTATTAATATAAAGTTTAAGCAATTGCCCTTTTTATTTTATATTCTGTGGCAGAACAAGCTTCCATACAAAGGCACTGGTAAGGTATGCTCTCTGTCCATAGATGTGTAAAAATATGGCAAGTGTTGTCAGATGCGAAGAGCATCAAGTGGTTCTTTGTTTTATTTCTACACCAAGCAAGTCAAAATAAAAGCACTTCTAATTCAAAAGTCAGATAGGTCTAAATTTAGTTTGACTAATACACTAGGATAGGTGGTACAACAGTGCTTTCTAGACACTTGAGGTTTTTCTTTTCCGACTATGACTACAAGAAAAAAACAAGTGAGAACAAATTGTTTCTCCATGATCCTAAATATATTTGTACTTTTCAACCAAATCAGCACTAATGCAGGAACTTTTGTTAAAGCCAAACGTCAACAGTTTTGTAATCTTGCCTTCTAATTGCATTTTGTCCCAAAACTCTACATATAAATTGATAGCAGAGAGGTTTTTGCAGAGCAGGAAGGAAGCAATTGGGCGGAAAAAAAAGCTTAAATATTTATAAAGTACTCCAAAACTTTATCAAAGTTTTTGAGGGGGATTAGCCAAAGTTTTTAGTCTAAAACTTGTATCTTATGTCTTAACCCATAGCGCAAATAATTCATAATATTATCCAACTAATGATTCATCGTATTAGATTTTTATGTCAAGGGAAGAGGTGGCAAAAGAAACACTGGAAACTTTGTGAACTCAAGGAAGAAAAAAAATCAATAGAATTATTAATTCAATTTTTTAGGTAAAGAGAGTTGTGTTCTTGAACAGTATATCAAAAAATAAGATTTAAAAAGAAAAAAAAAAATCAATTATTTAGTTTGATTGACCTCAGTTCACACTGTAATGTTTTAAGTACAGAATGCTGCAGTATGCAGTTCTCTGGTACACCAACACATTCCCACATAGAGGCTACTTGTTGCATCAGTGGTTGTATTTTATCGAATACATTATTTATTATCAAATTCAAAATATGAAGTCAACATGACATGGCATCCCTATTGAAACAAAACAGCATATGCTAATTAGGTATGTTTTGAAGCATGGCGGCTGGTTTGAGCTGGTTTATGCTGGTCCTTAGTTGGTCATGAGCTGGTTTAAGCTGGTCAAGTGATGGTCCTAAGCTGGTCCTAAGCAACTAGCTCCAGCTCAGGACCAGCTCATGATCAAATAAGGACCAGCATAAATCAGCTCAAACCAGCTGCCATGCTTCAAAACATACCTAACCAGCATATGCTGTTTTTTTCAACAGGGATTAAAAGGGTTGGTTCACCCAAAAATGAAATTTCTGTCATTATTTACTCACCCTCATGTCGTTCCAAACCCGCAAGACCTTCGCTCATCTTTGGAACACAAATTAAGATATTTTTGATGAAATCCGAGAGGGTTTTTTTTATTTTTTATCTCCCATAGAAAGCAACGAAATTACCACATTCAAGGTCCAGAGAAGTACTAAAGACATTGTTAAAATAGTCAATGATGAAGCAACAAGAATACTTTTTGTATGCAAAAACAAAATGAAAATAATGACTTTATTCAACATTATCCTTAAGGATAATGACGTTATCCTTACGCAGTTTACATTGAAGACACATTGCAGAGCTTCCAGGTTCTACGTCAGAACGTCGGCTCATTATTGGCCGAAGCCGTTCACGTGAGCAACACGACACATGCGTGTGATGCTGATGCAGGACCCGGCCAAGAGTCTGCGTTCTGACGTAGAACCTGGAAGCTCTGCAATGTGTCTTAAGAGTAAACTGCATAAGAGACTGACAGGGTAGAGAAACAAAAATGTTGAATAAAGTCATTATTTTTGTTTTGTTTTTGCGCACAAAAAGTATTCTCGTCGCTTCATAACATTAAGGTTGAACCACTGTAGTCACGTCGACTATTATAACGATATCCTAACTACCTTTCTGGACCTTGAATGTGGTAATTTAGTTGCTTTCTATGGGAGATAAAAAAAAAAAAACTATCAAAAATATCTTAATTTGTGTTCTGAAGATGAACGAAGATCTTACAGGTTTGGAACGACATGAGGGTGAGTAATTAATGACAGAGATTTCATTTTTGGGTGAACTAACCCATTTCAGTTCTGTATTTCTAAATGAAACTGGCCATTAAAAGTGGACATTATTTTACTCAGCAGGAATTGATTGGACTATGAAAAGTGTCTATATAGCTGTTTCTATCTACCTATGTGCATTCTGGGATATCGCATCCGATAAGAAGACGTGCATAAACTACGATGGGAACGCATTTACTAAATAAATCCCTCGTGTGACTCATGTGAATTTGCCTCAACAGTGGATGTGATAACTGGACTAACCAGTGGACAGTTTCATTGTACATCATCTTAAATGTTGGTTCTGAAATGCATGAGCCAAAATCTGTCATTAAAACGGTTGAATATAATTCCCTCCCGGAAGTGTCTCACATGATTGCGTTCCCAAACACCAGTATCTGAACGCAAGATAACATGACAGCGTTTATTGCGTTTCGTCTGCACACTCTGAGACGCAAGTCATTTATGATTTATGAAAAAAGAGCCACAGTGGCTTCCACTGATTGCAGCAACTTCCATTTTAACATTTTGCACAAATTTCACAGAAAGTGGCGATTTTGTTCTCTTAAACACATGGGATGGGAATGCTGCTTTATTTGCAAATGTTTTATGCCAGAGGTGCCAAATCCTGTTCCTGGAGATCTATCTTCCTGCAAAGTTCAGCTCCAACCCTGATCCAACACAGCAGAAGAATGAAATTCACACAGGTTTGGAACAACTTGAGGCTAAGTAAATGATGACAACATTTTCATTTTTGGGTGAACTACCCCTTTAATAAAGAAATACATCACTGTATGCTAGTCAACATTGCCCTGTTTACTTCATTAATACATATTCCTGGTCTTATTGTGCACAATTCATCAGAGCATATTATTACAAAGAAAAAAAATCTGTCTTCATAATATTTTATTCAGTCAGGGTCAGGGTTGGATCTGAACTCTGCAGGTAGGTAGATCTCAGGAACAGAATTGGACATCCGTTTTATGCAAAATTCCAGTTTTAGTCGGAGAGTAGGGGATAGGTGACGTGAAACAAAAAATAAAGTAATTTTAAAGTGAAAGTAATTACATTTGAATAAAATATTATGAAGACAGATTTTTTTCTTTGTAATAATATGCTCTGATGAATCGTGCACAATAAGACCAGGAATATGTATTAATAAAGTAAATAGGGCAATGTTGACTAGCATACAGTGATGTCTTTCTTCATTAAAGGGGTAGTTCACCCAAAAATGAAAATGTTGTCATCATTTACTTAGCCTCAAGTTGTTCTAAACCTGTGTGAATTTCATTCTTCTGCTGAACACACAAAGAAAAGATATTTTGAAGAATGTCGGTAACCAAACAGCCCCACTGACTTCCATAGTATCCCCCCCACCCCCCATACTATGGAAGTCAATGGGGCTGTTTGGTTACCGACATTCTTCAAAATATCTTCTTTTGTGAAAGAAAGAAGAAAGAAATTCATACAGGTTTGGAACAGCTTGAGGGTTAGTAAATGAATTTTAATTTTTGGGTGAACTTTCCCTTTAAACTCGAAGTAAAACTTGCAGTTCACAGCAGTTTAAAGGTGAATCCTGGCCTGAAAAATAAACACTGGACTTGAAAACTTCTCATAGGGTTTGAGAGAATGTTTGATGTTTTTATTATTATTATTTTATTTATTTTTTTCTGTGGTAAGTTCATTAAAGTTTCATGCATATTTAAATCCACCAGCATTTACATTCTTGGCTCAAACCTACTGCATTTACAGGGGCCAGATTTTGAGACTTGACTAACATCTGCTAAATCTCTCATTTATTATTAATTGAAATGTATTTATTTAATATTTAAATGCACATCCAGTTTTGCATGTAGGCCTATAGAGTCTTTTTGGCTTGTTTTTCCTAAAAGAAACGCAAATGCATATTCTGTTAAAACCCGTTTTAATTATAATATATTTGCTTTTGGATATGAAAAGCAATGATAAAATCGTTCATTTTGCGTACACACAAAGTTGACTTTATATCGCACTTTTAGACTTCATGATTAACTGTTGTCCTTGAACACTTAAGTAATTATTGCCTTTCAAAAACTGGGGAAATAAAAGAAAAAGTTTGTATGGGTTTGGTCTGATACAAAGATCAGTAAATGATGTCAGAATTTTAAACTATTCTTTTTACCATATTTACTGGGTTGTATATTGCAATGTGACAACATTTCACTACAGATTTGTAGCCAACATAAAGCTGAAATGATTACACGAGCATTGGACAAAATGAAGCTTTGAAGCACTGAGACGTGTATTTCCCGGTGGAGCTGTTTCTACAACCCTCACTCTTGTTCCATTCTGCTAATCTTTCTTCCAGAGATTCTGTTTTCCTGATAGTTCCCCTGCCCAAAGACCACTGTTACAGAAGATGAAACTTGGCCAACCACACTTACCTCACAAGTGATGTTTTACCTCTTCATAATGCTGGAAGAGACTGGGCTGAGACCGGCCTGCCAACATCGCTCTCCAGGGAGGCTAATTACGGGATCGAAAGAGTCAGACCAACCGGATATCATGACAATGCTTTGTTGTCGTCTTTCTGTGAGGTAGGACTAAAGTGACGTTTGAGAAGGATGTAAAGCTGGGGTAATGAACACTTGGGCTTTGTTCTGAGCTGCCTCTGAAGTGAGCTGCCTTGCATTACAGATTTGGAACGTTCTACATAAGTGTAATGGATGTAGGCTGGTAAGAGCTGTGTGTGTAAAACCTCACTCCCCTCACTTGCCGCTCTAGCAAGACTGCAGTCTTTAGTGTCCTTGTTAGAGCGCCCGACTCCCTTGTCCGCGGACCCGGGTTCGAGTCCCGCTTAGAGCGGGCGGTTCAAACAGGAGGGGTTACATAGGCAGAAAAAAAGGTACGCCGCTGTCACTGGGGCAGTACCCTAATGTACAAAAGTGAAAAGGTACATCTTTGTACCTTACTTACCCCTAAATGGTACATATTAGTACCTTAAAGTACTAATATGTACCTTTAAGGTACTAATATGCACTTTTAAAGTCCTAATGTGTACCTTTAAGGATAGAATATTTGCAAAGACTTTATATATAGAAAGACGGTGCACTTGTATTATTATGAATGGGGGAAAGTGCAACGCACAATATGCCTTCTAAATAAGAGCCAATCGGTGATTGGTAAAGTCATCGCGTCGCTGCAGTGGCCATTAGAAGCTCTGGTTCCTATAAAAACAGTCAGAGGCATGCATTTAGGAATGCGCATTAGCTTGATCCAGCCTGAAAAATGGCTATTTTTGTCATGATTCGAGCATTTAGAAACAAAATTTATGAGACAGTTGATGTCAGATTTCATTGGTGATTTTTAAATATGAAATTTCATCAAAAGCTTGGCAAACAGCTTTGGAGAATTTAATGTTTCCCCATTCAAAGAGATAGGAGCTGGACTTGCATGCCCGAGAGGCGTTTCAAAGATGGCCGCCGAGTGAAATGACTTGTCTTAAAGGGGCTTTGGTATTAGTAGACTGTCTGCATAATATCTGCTAACACTTTATTTTGATGCTCCCCAACAGACATTCTACTGAATATGAGTGATTTTGCAACTATATGTCAGCTCTCTATCCTAACTGTAACTCTATCCTAACTGTCTACTAATACTCTAATGAGAGTTAGTTGACATGTAGTTGCAAATTAATGACAGGTGGTTGATATGTAGTTGCAAAGTTATTCATAATTAGTAGAATGTCTAAAGTGGACAATTGAAATAAAGTGTAATTCCTTCATACTGACACAGTGACATTGTGCACTATTTTTATGGACTTACTTGAAAATGGTTTCAAAAGCTTTTGCTGATAGCATGTTTCTAAGCTAAAAAGCATTTGGTAAAATGTATTTTAATGACCTTTTTTTAAGATTACCTTCTCTGTGAAGGATATGCAATGCCATCTTCATAGGCAGCATATTGTCCCTTTTGGCCTTCACATTGTGAGCACACCTTCTGTATGATTCCTTAAAATGCAGCCTATCTAGGCAGGTTACTAGGTTTTGGAACAAGGCGTAAGATCTAATATTAATTTGAGTTAGAATTTTCACAGTTTGTGTGAATATTTTTTTTTTTTTCTACTACAGATGGAAGTATATCTGAATGGTAATGAAAGTCTGCATTAAGTCATAATGTTAGCAAGAGTTTAGATTCCTTGAGCACCTGTTTGACAAGATAGTTGTATGTTTACTTGTAATATATTTCTATTTTGCCCTTTTTCCAGTTGTTAGTTATTCAGATGCATGTGTGTGTGAAAGAGGGAGTGAGAGGGAGTTTTATAATCATCCTAATTTAGCTGCTCAGTTATGTGTGGAAAAGAGCACTCACAAAACCTATTAATGTACTTAGTCTATCTCCAGAGATATATATTTCATAGAGTAGGCCTATATAGTTTGTGCCTGATGTAATTCGGAGAATGATATTTTACACACAAAGAGCAACTAATGAGCGGAGAAATGAAAAACATTGAAGAATAACTTTAAAGGCACAGTATTTTATTACTGAAATAACCACTAATAGATTGTGTATAACTGCAGTAGATTTAAGATAGATAGTTGCCAGACACCAAACACTCTTGTGAACATGTAACCTAATTGTGTGTGCACCATTAGCATAAAAAATAAATGACAACACTGAAGAAATGACACTTTGCTACAATGTAAAGTAGTGAGTGTGCAGCTTGTATAACAGTGTAAATTTGCTGTCCCCTCAAAATAACTCAACACACAGCCATTAATGTCTAAACTGCTGGCCACAGAAGTGAGTATACCCCTAAGTGAAAATGTCCAAATTGGGCCCAAAGTGTTAATATTTTGTGTGGCCACCATTATTTTCCAGCACTGCCTTAACCCTCTTCGGCATGGAGTTCACCAGAGCTTCACAGGTTGCCACTAGAGTCCTCTTCCACTCCTCCATGATGACATCACGGAGCTGGTGGATGTTAGAGACCTTGCGCTCCTCCACTTTCCGTTTGAGGATGCCCCACAGATGCTCAATAGGGTTTAGGTAGCCTCTTCTTTGCCATGAGGTGCCATATTGAACAGTGACCAGTATGAGAGCGTGAGAGCGATAACACCAAATTTAACAGACCTGCTCCCCATTCACACCTGAGACCTTGTAACACTAACGAGTCACATGACACCGGGGAGAGAAAATGGCTAATTGGGCCCAATTTGGACATTTTTCACTTAGGAGTGTACTCACTTTTGGGGCCAGCGGTTTAGACATTAATGGCTGTGTGTTGAGTTATTTTGAGGGGACAGCAAATTTACACTGTTATACAAGCTGTACACTCACTACTTTACATTGTAGCAAAGTGTCATTTCTTCAGTGTTGTGTACTCACTTCTGTGAGATACTGTGTGTGTGTATATATATATATAGTATTTTTATAAAAAAAAAATACTGTCCTCAAACAGCAGTGTATGAACATTTGCAATGACATCAAACTTATTACGCTCATTTTACGCTTTTTTTAAGACTTTTTGTCTTCTTTTAACAGAGCTGCAGAAATAGCACTGTCATTTCATTGCTGTTTAATTCTAAGAGTCAGAGAAAAGGTAGAAATGGTCGTGTAGGACTACATTACATTATTATATGTGGACCTTGGGGGTGTGTGTGTGTGTGTGTGTGTGTGTGTGTGTGTGTGTGTGTGTGTGTGTGTGTGTGTGTGATATGACCCTTTGAAAGGAAACCCGGCCATGGGAACCTGTGGGACATCTGCTGTTACTCATACAGCACAGATGAATTCACAGACTCTTTTTGTGTGTCACTGCCTTTCAGACGAGTTTCATTTCAGACAGGAGAGGCAGATAGCATTTCTGAATCTTCAGGTTATGCAAAAGAATCTTTTACTTTTTCTCTTTCTTCCATCTGTCTCTCCCTCCCTCTTTGTTTCTTTCTCTTTGCACCAGACATGATTTTAAAGTCTAAACAGTGTTTTTTCCCGATGGTAGTTTCTGTTTAATATCTTTCCAGGCTTGCCTGTAATATATGAAAATGAATATATTAGGGTGATATCACATGCTGAGAGGATGCATTTGCTTTGATTTAAAAGGATCACTATTTTGTTTTGTTTATTTTGATTCACTATGACTGTGAACATTTGGAGAACGGAGGGCATCATGAATGTATTTACAGGTGAGACTGCTGTCACACTTTTTACTCTGGTGAATCTCAGAGTATGATTATACAGAGTCTGTATACTGAAGTAACAAATACATTTTACATACAAGATTTTGTTAAACACAAAAATAATAATCAACAGCAGGCAGAGAGACATAGGAAAGATAAAAAATAATAATAATAATTAAAAAAAAAACTACCACACAGAGTGATATATGCAAAGCTGCTGGGCAAAAAAGAGTGGATTTCAGAGTGTTATTCCTCCCAAGCCAAACATTTGCTTTTACTTCTAGAAGTGGCCGCTTGATTGTGGGCAAATACATCTGCACCTGTGGCCATTTGTATGAAGCATCTAAAGTCTGATATCTCTCGCATTTATACCAATCCCTGTCACAAAAAAAAAAAAAAAAAAGTTTAGCCCTGTGGCAACATGAATCCATTAATTCTAACACGCAAATACAGCATCGCTCTCTCCAGATGCTCTGCCATGCCACAAAGGCTTTAAAATCTATCTATCTATCTATCTATCTATCTATCTATATATCTATCTATATTAATGTATTTTTATAGTTTTAATCAATTTTTTTTATGAATAAATTATTACTAGTATTACTAAATTAGTACTAATATTTTTTCATACAAATCTATGTATGTATCTATCTATCCATCCATCAAAAAATAAACAGACATTATTAAAGCTCAATTCTATAGAAGCTTGTTTCTGCCACGGAATAAAAAAAAATGTAAAAGATAACTGCGACTTTTCACCTCACTATTCTGACTTTTTTCTCACAATTGCAGGATATAAACTCATAATTGTGAGTTATAAAGTCACAGTTGGGCGATATAAACTCGCAATTGCAAGAAATAAAGTCAGAATTGCAAGATATAAACTCGCAATTCTGACTTTTTTCTCACAATTGTGAGTTTAAATCTCGCAAATTTACTTTTTTCCCCTCAGAATTGTGAGATGTAAACTCGCAATTGCAAGACAAAAGTCAGAATTTTGAGATAAAAAGTTGCAATTACCTTTTTAAAGCTTCCATTCAGAGCTGCAAAACAAATCAGATATGTGTGCCAACACAAATGAATTTCTGGATCTCAAATAAGTCAGTTCATCATCATGTACTATAAATATTTCAACTTCAAATCAAAAAATTCAAACTGCTCATTCTGTGTTCCCAAATTCTGATAAATCTTTAGCGAGCTGCTGTTTGATACTCTATTAGGGCTAATTCCAGTTTGCTCAATGCTAATTAGTGGACATTCAGTACTTTAATCGATACCAGAGTGAATACAGACGGTATTGAACAAACTGCAATGTCAATATAGGCTACTAAAGATGACTCTGACTATATCTTAAAAATAGGCAGGGCACACAGCAATATGCACTATACATACATTTTAATGTTAACAGTGAAAAAATGACCAAGCTTTCATAGATAATCATGGTTTAGAAGTGGTTGACATCACCAGTGTGATGAATTTGTCATAATTTACTCACTCCCATATCGTTCCAACATACATTTTTTTTTCTTCTCTGTACCATTTTACAGGTTTTAGTATACCACGAATATAATTGCCGTTGAAATAACTTGAGGCAGTACATCCCTCATTCATTAATGATGTTCATATGCATCCATGCTGTGCATTCATAAGGGCAAATGTATTTCACTCAGTTTAGCTGGCGAGTTTAACTGGACGTTGTTTAACCATTAGAATCCGGAGAACATTTTAAATTTGAATCATTTCCATCACTGATTAATATGTTGCATTCATACGTCTCTGAATATTTACAACAGTCAAGAAGAGAAGCCAAACTCCTGGCCTTTTATGAGCCTCGTTATACTGTGATAAATTAAAGACCTGCAACTTAATGTCCCTTAAAATGAAGACGCTTTGTGGGGCTGACTGCTGGTATTATTCTAGCTGACAGTGCATTGGTCATTTAACAGACTGCGCTTTTGCCGTTTCACGTCTGTGTGCAGCTCTTGCCAGTTGCCAATTCATCAGCCGAATATTTGCATATGCAGAGCAAGCAAGCAAGACAATCTGTCCCAGACCATTTTATAGTTGTAACATTAATGGTGAAATGCACCCGCTAATGAAACACCATTCAGTCTAATTTTAATAGCTTAAGAAAGAAATCAAGACAAGTGCACTTTTTGTACTTTGTGGCGTCATGAGGCAGTGGTCAGCGCATACCCCTCTTATGTCTAATAAATTTCTGTCATTAGAGGCTAAACAGTGACGTTGCCTAGTCCCAATTGCTTTAAACCAGTTTTTCATTTTCTTCTGCCTGGGAAACCCAGTGCGAGTCTATGGTAGAACATAGATTGTACGGTCATACGGCGTGATTAGTGAAGTCTAAAATTTGGCACATTGATTGAACCTTTCAGTCTAGAAGCATTATTTTTTCATGCAGAGTTCAGCAAAGTTAGACATTTATATAATCGTTTATGTTCTGGCCCAGTGTGTGTGTGTGAGTGTGTGCTATTTGAAGCTCAAGTGAATGCACTTTCATTTTCTCTGTAAAGGACCCATAGTATGTAGGCTTTTCTATTGCTGCTCACCTTAATGGACCCGTATTCCAGTCCATGGACGAATCAACCACCATTTTTCTGTCTACTGTCTGTGACGTTTATCTACACTCTGTAATGGTCCATCAAACATCCCAATTCACCAAAGAACATTTCCAAGCAGCAATCACCCTGGATACATAAATGACACACAATGGATAGAGAGATACACAATGGATCAATGGACAGCAACCCCTCTTTGCTGACAAATGGACATTCAGGAAGCTGTTAGACAGCTGGAAAATCACTGGAAATAGAGTGAGAAAGAATCCCGACAAGCAGTGTGCCACTTACTGGAGTTTTATAACTACATGGTTATATATGTGCTGGTCAGAACAAAACAACATATACAGTGTGAGCCAAACGTCTGAGAACACATTTTGGATTTTTTTTTATTTTATTTACTGTATACATGGAAATCATAAAAAAAAGCTAAACTAAGTTGTAAATATAAATTAATTTAATTTTTTTTTTTTTTTTTACCACATTTTTATGCTTTTCTACACATCTTATTTTTATAGGAAATGTGGCAACAGAAATATGATACAAAAATGTTAGTAAAAAAGTACATAATATTCTGAGTAAAATATTCTTCCACCAATTAAATATTTCATTGGCACTTTAAAGATGAATTATGCCTTTTTACAAAGTCTTCACGTTGTTTTTGGTGTCTACTAGAGTAGGTTTTTATACTTAAATGTTCAAAAAACATTATTTTTCACATATTTGGCATTGTTGCAGCACCTCTCTTCCAGTCTGTCAGTGCGTTTCCCAAAAGCATTGTTAGCCAACTAACATCGCAAGTTCCATCATTACTAACATAGTTCAACGATTTGGTGTTTCCCGAAACCATAGTTCAAACGAACAATTGCAAACTGCATTGCAAACTTGTGTGGTTGGAACGACAGCTCTCGCTGTGGTTAGAAGCATAGTTTCTTGTTTTTATGACATGTGGACTTAATAAATCGTTATCCTGAGCAAAATAAGCAAGCTGACATTAAGTACAATGTATATCTTTTATTTCGAATATATACAAATGTCATTTATATATTTTAGTTTGTCAAGAGATTTAAAGCACCGTTTTTGAAGAGTGCGCATGTGCGTACGTGCTCTAGTACGTCAGAACAAGCATTTGATTTAATCTGGAAATAAAGCAAAATAACTGAGGAAAATGAGAATTAGTTCTCTAATGCCATGTCCGTAATTTATAGCAGAAAATCTAGCATTAATTCAATCTCAAATGGATTAATTTAAAGAAGTTATTACTCACCACCTGCGTGACGTCATTCACCAACGTGGTTGAACGACAGGTTTGCGACAATACGGTTTTGGGAAACAGTCGTGACTAGCTAATTGATTTGTTCAACGATGCATCGTACTATGGTAGTTCAGCAGCGAGTTACATCGTTGTTCGGGAAACGCGCCCCTGTTTAGTTCCTGTCTCTATGAAACCCCTCCTACTGAAAAGTGCAATATGCTCTGATTGGTCAAGCTGGATCAGTGTGTTGTGATTTGTCAACCACTTTGAGCGTGTTTCTATGGAGCCCCGCACATGACATGCAAGAAAAAAATTAAATCGTGCGCACGATTTACTAATTCGTTCCCTCGATTTATAAATCATGCGCATGATTTATAAATTGAGGGAACGAAATAGTAAATTGTGCGCACGTTTTAGTAAATCGAGGGAACGAATTAGTAAATCGTGCGCACGATTTAGCCTACTATTTTTGTCCTGCATGTCATGTCCGGGGCTCCGTATGTTTCAGAAATGTCACGTCCCTGACCATAACCGCGAGTTTCAACACACTGCTATCACAACTCAACCAGGTCTCGCACCCCTTTTTTTTTTGCTTTATGTCGGGAATCATTTAAATGAGGAATTTTGTGACGGAAGAACTCAAGACTACAATCGAGGCGTTTCAGGGAGTTCAGAAACAGTGCTTTGTAACTTTGCAGACCTTTTTCATTACACACTAAAGAAAGTTTAAAATATACTCTTTAATACAAAATTACCAACATTTCACAATGGCTTTGATTGTAGCTTACACAATCAGAATTTAGAAATAAAAGCATCTATAATCATCTGTTATTAAAGCAATAAACTTGAGTCTATGACAGGGGTGTCCAAACTCGGTCCTGGCGGGCCACTGTCGTGCAGAGTTTAGCTCCAACCCCAATTAAACACACCTGAACCAGCTAATCAAGGTCTAATTAGGCATACTAGAAACTTTCAGGCAGGTGTGTTGAGGAAAGTTGGAGCTGAACTCTGCAGGACAGTGGCCCTCCAGGACCGAGTATGGACACCCCTGGTCTATGAGTTACCGTAAGTAAAATCTGAGTGGAAAGCTCATCCAATCTGATTTTTATACCATACATTTCTTAAACTGATACACATTTTCAGTACCACAAGTGAATACATACAGCAGCTCTTTTGATCAATTGTTTTGTGTGTGATTTATGAATCATGTCTAAATTCATTTCTCATCTGAAATCCCACATGCTGAAATCTTGCTTTCTGTGGAGAAAATTGTACTGTTATTTCCCTGCAAGGCACTAAAATATTTGTCTGCAACAATTTGTGTTGATGCTTCAACAAATCACATACTGAGTTTTGAGAAATGAGTGGGGTTAAATAAAGGTTCCACTCCTTTAAGCCGCCTAAACGTGTGCTGTCTGGTAATCTAAACAAAGAACAAGAGCATTGATTTAAAAACAAAACCTTGTTGTTGCCTGTAACGGGTTATCCTCACTCTTCCCCTTCTGTATGCCTGTGTGAGGTAAAAAAGTCTCTGGCTTCTCTGGGTGTCTTAGCTGTGGTCTGTAATGGCCAGTCTGGCAGGGTGGCAAATGGCTCCCTGACTCTTGAAATATTCACCAAATCCCCAATTAGAGCTTTGTGTCACCTCTCCCATTTGTCAGTGCCTCATTTGGCTGGGGTTTCGCTCTCTCTAGCAGGAGATGTGCCACTTTCGATGACTAATTAATCAAATCTTGGCACTTTTTCAGGCGGAGAGGAAAAGTAATCTTCTGTCTATAGGGAATGCGTGTACAATGTTTATTCCATACGCTAGTTTAATCTATCATTTACAGGTGATTCACACAAGGATGAGGCTGACCATACGCTGCTTTCTCAGGGGGCCCATTAAGGACCAAAACAAAGAAGTTGCTTCATATATTTATTCATTTATTTATTTTATATTTATCAGCAATACTAGAGCATGCTATGCTAGAAATGTTCCAAAGAAGCATATTTTTTAGCACACATTCTAAATTATTCTCTGAATTAGTATATAAAGTCTGAGACCACTAGTGAAAATACTTTCTTTTTGTATAGATAGATAGATGTGTTAAACTATTCATACAGAACATTTTCAATGTAAACACTGTAATACTGGTATGTCAAGCTCATTTTCTAGCACTTGTAGAGGTACAGCATTTTTAACAGGTTCAGTTCAGAACTTCACAAGCATTCTGAAATTGTGTGGAAGTTTCCTCTGTGACGCTCTATCAAATATTTACTTCAACCATGACATGTCCTACATTGACTTGTGCAAGTTCCACCTAGTAGACAAACTGAGCAAATTGGAAAAGCATATATCCCAGTGCTGCAGGTTATTATTTATAGGGCTCTTTGATCATGACAAGGTGCTGGGATTGTGAATATTGAATGAGACACCTGGGACTCAAATCAGATGTCACAGAATTATTGCATCGAAAATGAAAATTCTGTCATTAATTACTCACTCTCATGTCGTTTCAAACCCATAAGACTTTCGTTCATCTTCAGAACACAAATGAAGATATTTTTTATGAAATCTGAGCGATTTCTGTCCCTCCATTGACAGCTACGCAACTACCACTTTGATGCTTCAAAAAGTTCATAAAGAGATGGTAAAACTAATCCATATGATTTGAGTGGTTTAATCCAAATTTTCTGAAGAGACTCGAACAGATTTAATTTAGGCTTTTATTCACATACAAACATTCATCAATTCACACAAACAGAAGCTCAAGCATGTTTACTTGATGTGCAAGAACCAATGAGGTTCATTCTCATGTTACGTGGGATGTTTGAGCTTCTGCAAGAACCAATGAGGTTTGTTCTTGTGTGTCATTCAGGTTTGGTTGAGCATCTATTTATGTTCGCTGATCAGTGTTTATATGTGAATAAAAGCCTAAATTCAATCTGTTCATCATATAAAGCGATCGAGTCTCTTTAGAAAATTTGGACTAAACCGCTCAATTCATATGGATTAGTTTTACGATCTCTTTATGAACTTTTTGAAGCGTCAAAGTGTCAGTTGCGTAGCTGTCAATGGAAGGACAGAAGTCTCTCAGAGTGCATCAAAAAGATTTTCATTTGTGTTCTGAAGATGAATGAAAGTCTTACGGGTTTGGAACGATATGAGGGTGAGTAAATGATGACAGAATTTTCATTTTTGGGTGAACTATCCCTTTAAGCAACATGGCATCTGAAGTCCTTCAACTTTTTAAATGTTAAAATGCAAGAACTTTATAAGCGTAATGCAACCAGTATTCATGCTATATGATGTGATATTTACAACTGTAGGACTTTAAAACAAAATAGCAAGCAGTAAAACAAACAGATCAATTAACTGCTCATTTAAAATGTAAAACAATTATTTTATAATGCTTTTTATACTTTAGCCATGTGTCTGTCTGCACCTCTTTCCTTTCACTGCCACATTAGCGAAAGCAGTGAGTCAGATTTATTGCTGAGAAAATGCATTAGAAAATAGTCAATTAAGAGTATAATGAGCACTATATGCCCTGTTTATGCTGCAGATTTTGCCCGCAGCTGACTAAATGACTGGCAGTGCAGCAGAGAGAGTTTAAAACTATAGTTCTGAACTTACCAACTCAGCATTTAAGGAGCAGTTCACCCAAAAATAAAGTTCTTATTTTTGTGGAAATTTTCATAAATCTCTTTTCCATACAGGGAAAAATAATAGTGGCATAATTTCATTTTTGGGTGAAATACATTGCTTTGGCTAAAAGTAAAAGCATTCAAAGTGAATAACATTCACACATCTCATTGGCAAGTAATCTTTCTGACCTTATTAAACTCGCTCACAAAGTTTAGAGAACTAAACAGAGCTGCATTAGTCTTGTTTAGATTTAACATTCTAAGATTGATAGTTTGAAGAACCAGCGGAATGTTTTTCATCTCAGCAAAATTGCCATGTTGTAGCAATTCATGTCAGAAGCATAAAGCAAAATGCATTTCCTTTGTGGCAGAGAGATTCAATAATAATTACCAGCGCAGAAACACGGGGGTAAAAATGCATCGCTTATTGTTTGAAGTGAAGGAAAGCATGGTCAGTCAGAAGAGAAAAATGCAGTTACATTTATTGTAGAGCTTTTGGAAGCTCACCGCCAAATGCGGTCACAGCACAGCAGTCATCAGCAGACAATAAAAAGCTTTTCATAAAGCCAGTGTGAAAGAATTAAAGCCGTTCAATAGTGATAGAAATGTATGAGACATATGTGTGTGTTTTTTTATTATTATTTGTGAAGACTGACTAAAACCAAAATGAGTAACTAAATGATAAATTGCAGAAATAACAATATACTAAGCAAAAATTGTTACCAAAACCTGTGATTGCAGCATATAAAACAACTTCCATTTACTATATCAAAGCTATATCAAAAGCAAATTCTGCTATTAAATATGAGTTTTCATACTGTGAAGCTGAGAATGTTTCATCCGTGCTTTATACATTTCTAATCAGGTACGAATTTATACGAGGTTGTTTTTGAACACAGATGAAGAAGCTAGGAGATGGTTGAAAATATGACTGCTAGATTCTGGCTGCAAGGTTCTGGACAGAATGGTGCAGAAAATAATTAAGCCTTTTTCAGCTAGACTGCTTCAGAGAATGCTTGGCAGATTTCAATATGGGGCCCTGCAGGAGAAATATGGAAATGAATCCAAAGAGGAAGGAAGCTGGGAATTTAAATCAGCCTGCAATGATCTGGGATACATACATCATTGAGGGAAGAAAACATGCTACGACCAAGAAATGATGTCTCACACAATACATGCCAAGAGCCTTTTTTCATCACAAAACCCAGACTGTCAAACCTCAGTGAGATGGAAATTATTCACATCACTTCACAAAAAAAAAACAAAACAAAAAAAACATCCATACTTTTTTTCTTTAGGTGACAAATGGTACAACATTAAAGGAATAGTTCTGAGAAAAATTAAAATACTGTCATTGTTCATTCACCTGCATGTCATTCCAAACACAAAATCCTTCAGAAAGGATGTGAAACCGTCATAAAAAAAAGTCGTCCACAAGACCCGTGTGCTATATTTCAACTCTTCTACCATATGATAGAAATTGAAGTCTTCGCTGTTAACCACAATGACCAGATCACAAGATCCAGATGAGTCCATTTTTGTGAATGAATCATTCAGATTAGTTTTGTGAACAGAATCAACAGGTTCATTTAAAAGAAATGACTCATAAGAACAATTCATTTACATATCGGGCATTGCAATACACCAAGGAGAGCTAGGTCGAATTTTATCTTTCTTTTGACAAAAAGCAATCAAATGACTTCAGAAAACTTATATGGAGCACTTCAATAATAGTTTTATGGTGCTTATTTGTGCATTTTTTGAAGTTTAAAAGCTCTGGTCACTATTAATTGTAATTGCAGGTAAAATAAATGATCAGTGAATTAAAAAATTCTCCTTTTGTTTTCAACTGAGAAAAAGAGAAAGCCATATGGGTTAGAAAATTGCGCAATGTTCATTTTTGGGTGAAATATTTATTTATGTGCTTTCATGAAATCTGACCGCCATGATCCTCGGTCTTCTCCATGTTTCTCCTCTTTTGCCCTTGATGTTTCTTTCACCCCATGTTGTGATTCTCCGACTCTGGATGGGAAATGTACAACATCAAACAGGTTTGACACTTGACAGATCTCCTCATTTCATTCTTCAATGAGTTTGTGTCATTTCTCCATGCTGAGGCAGTTCTGACAGACAGACAGTTTCTTGGCATCAAACTCACAGCACCAACATCTCAGCCTCGAGCAGAGAAGATAGCTCTTATGAGGGGGCATTACTAATTACTAAAAGGCTTTGACTAATACACACTAAAGAGATTAGCTGTCCAAAGAGAATCATGGGATTGCTACATATTTAGACACAACACTGAATACATAAATATTCATAAATTTAGTAACTTTCAGTAAGACACAATTATCAGAACATGTACTTCCTGCACTTTTGTAGTATTTTCTTCCCTAAAGTCCACATTTAGTAGGCCTACTAGTCAAGGTAGGTAACTACGGAAGCTCGTTTCCATCACGGAATAAAAAAAATAAATAAAATTTTAAAAAAAGGTAAGTGACATTTTTATCTCACAATTCAGACTTTAGAACTCACAATTGTGGGTTTGTATCTCGCAACTCTGAGGAAAAAAGTGAAAATTGTGAGTATCTTGCAATTCTGAGTTTATTTCTTGCAATCACATGGTTGTAAGTTTTTATTTCATGGTGCAACAAGATTCCATTGGTAGCAGATATTATAAAGAAAAGAAAAAAATTATTTGATTGACAGCTCAAGCTTATTTACTTTTTTGTTTGTTTTTTAAAGCACATTTTAAAAGGGCAAGAAAAATCATGTTTTCCACAATATAGCTCAAAAAAAGCTTGTTTACAATCGGAGTAACGGCACAGTCCTTCAACAACATATTTATGACCAGCCCTGTACACAGTGAATAACATTTCCCCACATTCTGCATATGCAATGCCGACTTATTGCTTTCTTGCCTTGTTTTCTTGCACTGCAGCATGTTCTATCAGGCTGAATTGATGTTTTGAATTTACTAATGGCAGAATCAATGTCTAACATCTAATGCTGCCTATACTTGATTTACATGCATGAAAGAAAAATAACCTTATAACCGCTTATGCTCAGTGTTATTATGTTCTCATATCTTTCAAAGCACCTACTAGATGACAAGTGATTATTCACAATTGGAAAAAATATTTTGGCACCACCAAGGGATTTCATCATTAGTATTGATTTATAAAAATCTACAGCTAGACAGCCTGGAAGATAAAATGTTACTTTGTTCAACTACATAAGACACAAGAAGGTCATGCATGCATGCAAAACTGTATGTGGTCAGGGATAAAATTAGAAAAATATCCTCATCAGAGCTTCATATATGATGTTGATTGCAGGGTAGTTACTAGTAACACATTGCAATGTTGTTAAAAATACATCAGTGCATAATGTGCTGTTGTAATATTATACCAAGCAGTATGCCGTTAAATCTGAATGTCAGCTTGCTCTCAGACAGAAACTTGACAGAAACACTCAGTACATTCAGAGTACAGTATATTGAGATATCAAACTGATGCTTTGAGGGCTTTCTGTCCTCATTGCTTTGTCCCTTGTCATTTCAAACATGGCAGAAAAACCTACCTCATACTCTCATCCACCAGATCAAGAAACTCAGATGGTGTTTAAAGGAATACTTCACCAAGCAGTGAAAATTCTGTCATTATTAATTATCACCAAGGCTTGACATGAACTTTTTTGCTCTACCAGCCACTGTGGCTAGTGGTTTTCCAAAGTTACTAGCCACTCAGCATTTTCACTGGCCACAATTTTGACATTGATACAATGGGGAAAAACTGCCATATAGATAATATTACCTCATAATTTTGCAGCAGGTATATTAAGCTGCTGTCACTTTAAGACCTGACTCACGGATCCATTATACTGTTAAGACATGATTTTTTTTTTTTTCTCAACTGTTTATGTTCACTTAAAACATAACTGACTGTGTTTACGTGAATACTCGCCAAGACCGGCATTTTGATATTTGATATTCTGTGTGTATTTTACTGCTTGCTTGCTTCTGAAACCTAAAATGACACCTACAGTCTCGTGAACTTCACGGTCACACGCCCCCAGCGGCCATTTTAAGTCCACAAGACTGTAAGTGCCTGTCAGTTTACGCAATGATATAAAGCAACCAACGAATTGGATTTTTTAACCAGTTCATTGAAACGAACCATCTGAAAGAACTGGTTCGTGGAAATTAATCAGACTTCTCATCACTACTATACATTCATGGTGGGGGTTTTTCCATTGACTGCAAGTTACATAGTTACACTAGTAGGTCTTTTATTCATTTAACCGATTCGTTCAAACACACAGATTCATTCAGAAATGATATAAATGGCTGTCTATGTGAGTGAGTCGTTGAATAATTCACTCATCCTATTTGTTCAAATACACTGATTCATTCAGGAATGCTTTGAGTAGGAAGGGGAAAATCTTTTTTTATGTTGCTTATCAACACACAAAGCGCTAGGCTTTGGCTTCTTTGGAACTATTTGGTTGGTGGTGAAAAAAACTTGAAATAACTGGACAAATTTAGTGTTACTCAATGTTAACTTATTGTTTATTGAACTGTTAACAGCGACATTGTGCTTATGGCTGAATCACTGCTGTGCTGACATTCAGTAAACAAACAGCACTCCTACTCGTGTGATTATATTACATAAATAACACCTCTGTGGTTGACACAAGATAATAAAATGTTTGTTCTCTGTCTCATCAGCGTCGTAACCTTGTTCAGCTCAGTGCTTTTGGGTTCACTGGCCACTGTCATTTGTAACAGATCTTGTCAAATCCAGTTCGGCAGCTGTGGGGGCATTATGGGAAATGTTCCATCACTTGCTCTGTGTCTGAGAGCAAAAGGTCACTGCAAGAATAGAGATGGCACTTTGGGGACAGGAGGTTATTATGACGAAGCTATAAAGTTTGAAGGACTTTAAAGTGTGATTCTAAGATATAAAAAAAAGACAGTCTGATTTATGCCACTGATATAAAAGTAGGGTTGTGCACTATTCAAAATTAAATTCAAATTGTCTTTTAAATTCCTATATTTGAATTTAAATAGCAAACAAGCAGATTTTTTAGTTTATTATTCTTATATATTTTTTTTTATAGTTTTTAATTTTTTGGACAATTTGATGTTTGCCCATTCAAAGAGATAGGAGCTGCACTGAGAGGCATTTCAAAGATGGCCGCCGAGTGAAATGACTTGTCTTAAAGGGACTTTGGTTCCTGTGGAATGACTGATTTTTTTCGAATTTCAATTTAGTAAATTTCAGTTCCCACCATTCAAATTCGAAAGCAATCTGATTTGCAATGTTCTTAAATATAGAATCAGAATTATAAGCCTTTTTCCAAAACAGAAAAAAATATTGCTAAATACCTGAACACTAAAACACTGCTCATAAGATGTTTTAGAAAGTTCACAATGCAAAGTTTTGAGATTAAAACTCCCAAACAAGGTTAATTTTTCTCCTCAGTCTTCAGGTATGTCCCCTGGACGATGCATGATGCTTCAGTCTAGGCGATTAATGTTGCTGTTCTCTCATCTTTAACTCTAAAACAGGACCAGGTTTGGACTAATGGCAGTCAGCCCAGCTAGACTGATTACTTGGAGAGGAGAACTAAATAGTACTTCCTAATTACATGCTCAAGAAAAGGCAGATCGTTGGCACCGGTGTTACATTGGCTTGCCCAAATCATTATAAACAGGACAGAATGACAGATAACAGAAATGGTGTGACCTACACAGAGATACTCACCGAATTATATTTCCTGGGGTTACTGACGTTGAATTTCTGCTAAATGTGCTTTTTACAAAGAGGGGAATTCACCAAGATTGGATTGTGCCCATTTATTTTAGCACCCAATTCACTAAAGGATTTATGTAAATGAAGTAAAGGCTCAAACATATAAAAAAAAATTAGCAATTCTACATTGCAACAACAAAAATTAAAGGAAACATTGCCAACCATACTCAACCTTATTATTTCATGGGTGGCAATGTTTACTATAGTGTTCAGTACAAAAGAGTTTTAATTTGGAACTAATTTTTAAACAGAGAGGATCAAAAACAAGACACTTGTGAAGTTTGATCGTTTGTAGTGTAGACAGCTTGTTTGTGAGGAGACTGCCGTTTAATATTACATTGGGAACATTGGAAATGTAATCAGAGATGAAGCAATCATCTTACACAATATTCTGTGAAGTTCGTTTGTCCCACTATTAGCCTTTACTCATATGTTGATTTTGCACTTTGATGAACCTTTAAGTGGTTTCACTCTACATGTTTTAAAGCTGAAGTGTGTGATTTTTTTTATGTTAAAAAACTTTATTTTATACCAGTTTAATATGCAAAAGGGCCTTTCACAATGCACGTAACCCCAGGTTATCGTCATTCTAAATCCCACTATAATGCCAGATAACGGAACATTGTAATTTAGAAGCGGGGTCGACACAGCTTTTTACCTGGGGTTATGAAACCCTGCTCCGGATCAGGGTTAGCACCACTTTTGCTGCTAAAACTAAATTTATGAGACAGTTGTTGTCAGATTTCATTGGTGATATCAAATATGAAATTTAATCGTAAGCTTGGCGAACAGTTTTGGAGAATTTGAAATTACTTGTCTTAAAGGGACTTTGGCTGTTGGAATGTTGTGTGAAATGTCAGTGCATGAATACTCAGTATTAATAGTAAACCACATACTCTAAAAAATGCTGGGTTGTTTCAACCCAAATTTGAGTCAAATATGGAGAAACCCAACCATTGGGTTACATTTTTTAATTAATTTTTAAATGTTTCCCCAATGGATGGGTTTGTCCATACTTGACCCAAATTGGGGTTGAAACAACCCAGCATTTTTTTTTAGAGTGCAGGTAAATTATTAGCAGTGTGGAACATGAAGCAAGATAACCCTGGATTCCATTTACCCAGGGTTAAGAATGACCCAGGGTTAAATATTTCAAGTGTGAAAAGCCCTATTGTGAACTATAAATAAGCTATTAGTTGCACAACCAGAACATCACAACTATACATTGGCATTGGGATGAGATCTGTTCGGCTAAACAATGGCAGAGAGTTTGGGAAAACTTTTTGAAAACACTCATTATTTTGTAATTCTTTTACTGGTGCTACAGACACACTTCAGCTTTAAGCAATTCTGGGAGGCAAACATTTCTGACTCCAGATTCTGAGAACAAACAACGCGGGCATCTTTCAAATCAGGTTTTGAAAGACCACAGCTGCCAGATCTCCTGTACAAAGCACCATTCTGTCCAGTAGAACATAATTACTCTCACCCACACAAGCCAATATGATAATACACACATTCTCTTTGATGCTTTCAGCGTGTGAACAGAGAGACGGAGCATGCAGATAAGATGTTTGGCGACGACGTGGCGTGTTTTCCTGCTTCGTGTCAGTCTCGGCTTCAGATCTAGATGATTCATTCTGAGCTCTTCACTTTAATTACAAATTGCCTGCAGCATAAACCTTCACCAGCAACAAAATAAACTATTTACTACTTGATTGCCACAGGCATGCAGTTAGCAAAGACAACCCACAAGCTTCTATAGGGACAGTCTTGAATCTTACAGATGTTCCCTGTCACAGTAAAAAAACAAACAAGCACAGTCTTCCAGGTGCAATGTAAGATGACCTTCAGCCAAAGGAAGAGGGTAAAGAGAGAGAAGAGAAACTTGCTTTGTCGACTGTGAAGAAATATGTTTCTGAGCAATTTGTATCTATGTTGCACTATATAAGTCATACATTTTTAACAAACAACATATGTTTTCATGGTGTTTATGTCACCACTATAAACCCACTTTGGACTTACAGTGGTCTTGTATTGCTTTGGCAAGAACCTAAAAATAAACTAGGTCCCAAGAGCTCTAAATCCCTCTGCTTTTTTTAAGGAGTAGTTCACCCACAAATTGTCATAATTTACTCACCTCATTATGTTCCTTCCCTGTGCATGTCTTGCTTTCTTCTGCAGAACAAACACACAAAAGAGAAAGTAAATATAATGAAAGTTAATTGGGATCCATGGTATCGAGCTCCAAAAAGACTTGTGCATTATTCTTCTGAAGTGATAGTTTTGTGTGATGAAAAGACATGGATGCATTTCCTTGGTGTATCACATTTGTATTTTAAAAGTTTAGCCCTAAAGTGCACAGTAAGAAAACGAGACAGAACGCACACACACACGCTGGGTTTTGGGGACATTGTATAGCCATAATGATTTTTATACTGTACAAACTGTATATTCTACCTCCTAAACCTACCCATCACAGAAAACTTTCTGCATTTTTACATTTTCAAAAAACATCACTTAGTATGATTTATAAGCTGTTTTTCTTCATGGGAAACAAAAATGTCCCCACAAGGACAAGGATTTGGATATTGCCATCTTTGTGAGGACATTTTGTCCCCTTAATGTAGGGTTTATAAGGACCACATGCACGCACACAACATGCTAAAACCACTTTAGAGCAGTTTGCATGTAGATATTTACAGTGTTTGAAAGAGTGTGTGCACTGAATACCAAACCTCCAACACATACTAAATAAACCCTCAGGTGTCCACTTTTTTAAAAGGTCAACTCAGCTAAACCGCTTTGCAATACACAGAAGTTGTGTGTTCCATAAAAAGCACTATTTAATAAAAGAAGCAGGTTTTTAATAAAAGGAACCCTACAGTAAACTTTCTGAAGATTTCAAAAAGCATAACAACACGATCAGTCTTTCGCTGTGTCTAACAAGAAGTGTAGTGTCAGGGCAGATCTTATAGGACTCATGTCTTCACTTTCATTTTGTCATAAAGTAATTGTTGAGATTGCATGATAACAATAACCTAAAGTGCATTGTTCTATCATCCTATTCAATATGGAGATTGATTTATCACTACTGGACTGATGGTTTCAATCAATCATATATTTGCTTTGTTTCTCTAGATTAGAGGGAAATTTAAACATGTGATCCAGCTGGGAATCTCTGATAGAGCTCTTAGCCATCTGCGTACTGACCCTTCCCTCAGATCTGTGTTAATGGAAACGTCTTTCATTGTCCTTGAGCACAGACAGATGTTAGTATATGCTACGCATATACAATGTACAGAATGAGCAAGTAAGAAGAGACTGGTCTCAGTACTGGCAATTAGCACAGTTTTTGCTCACTGAGTGAAGCAACAGACATCATAGTCATCATGTAAACCAAAGAATGCTTTTTGCTGCTTTTTGCGTCTCTAGTACCTCCTCCGGGCGGGTGCGCGCACCCCCCGTCTCTAGTGGAGGAGGCCCGTTTTTTGGCAAAGTCCGTGGGAGCTCGTTCTCCCCAGTACCCCGATGGCCTGAAATTCCCGGTCCTGCGCTGGACTCGACTTCCAGACCGGGGCTGTGTGTGTGTGTGTGTGTGTGTGTGTGTGTGGTGCAGAGGGAGCCCACACATTATATTTGTGTCCTGTGCATATTAGCAACGACCCTGTTAGGAAATTGCTCTGTTTACTTGCATGTCTTTGAAAATGTTACGAACAGTTTATGTTTTCTGTGCGGCAATCATGCTGTGGACAATTGGCCAGAATCAAGTATTTAATTGAAATATCAGTTTGGATTACATCTCATCGCTAAAGGTTCAATAACCGATGAAACCATAGTGCATGATATGGCCCTCCAATCCAATCTGTCGAGTCGAATTGTAATTCTATCTCTGGTTAGCGTTAGAAGGACAATTTGCTCTTGCTAGTGCATTAGCATATTTGCACTCTCACACCGCCTGCGGCAAATGTTATTTAAACTAATCTGATCTGTGCAGATGCCCAGATAAATAAGCCAAAAGACACAACCCTCCAGCAGAATATCTCCATTCAGGTTGTAATAAACTCATCTCTCTTTAATAGATATTACTATTGCTCAGGATGTTGTGGTGACATTGGCTGCAAGACAAACCAGGATCATAATATACAGAGAACATGAGGCAAAGATGTAACTGTTACTCTGCAAAAATCATGATAATGTTTCTTGTACCTCAGTGAAAAAGTCACATATTTATAGAAGGGAATGCTGAGAAGTTCAAGATATTTTCACGTTTTATTCAATGACATAAAAGACATCAGTAAACCCTATGTCTGAATCCTATTTTGCTAGGTTTGCTAGTCCAAAAGGGTTGCATCTAGTCTCTTCATGAGTCATGGGTGTGTTTTGGGCGTAACGTGCTCTAAACCAGTCAGAGTCAGATCTCCCATTCCCTTTAAAAGCCAGGTGCGCTTGCACCATGGCGGAATTTGCAAGCGGAAAATCTAAACGCTTCTCCAGAGAGGAATCCTTTTATTTTTAATATTTAAAAATATTTGTGTTTATACAACAGTTCTTTCTGGTTCTCGAGTCTGATTGGCTGAGAGGTCTTTCCAGCCATGCGATATTGTTCTAGTATCGCACAGTTTCACCGTTTGAATCACTCCGCTGTCAGCATTCTCACAGCGAGTGTCATGGTGGATGAGCAAATCCACCCTATTTTTTATAGTTATTTTGTTACAGAATGTTGTTTTAAGAGTTTTTTAGGCGAGAATATAGTTGTTTAGACCTCAGATATGCGATTTATAAGTAAACATAGCGCCTATTTGAAAATTTGCTAAGATGCTTTCGGAGCTGCGAGCTCCAGGCCGTCAGCGACCATTCAGCGCTCATGTACCCGCAGAGAACAGCTTCATCTCGGCCAGCTGGTTCTTGTGTAGATAGTGTTTAACATGAGGTAATTCATTTTGGGTATATCAAACGGGCAATCTTTGGTTTTATTAATATATTACTTGTTCCAGAGCTAATAGATTTGGCTTAAGGGCTATATTAAGTTTTGTAACTTTATATTTACATTGAAATTAAATCCTGTACTAACTAACTAACTAACTAGAGCGCTGCTTTTTGTACTTTTGACTTAACTGTTTGATTGTGTTTATTTCCTATTTTACTTCTTATACTGTTATAATGGCTGTTGTTGTTAATTTAAATATTATTGTTCAATAAATAAAATTTTATATTTTTATTTTATATTTTTTTATATTTGCCGTATTTTTGGTATTGAGAAAGAGTCCGTTAGTGATTTCAACTTCAGTGAAAGTTACATTAATACGCCACAAGATGGCAGCAAAGATTGTCTCTATGAGTGAGTCAGTCAGTCGCAAAGACTTTTATATCGAAATGGGCTGAAAGTTGTCTTTTACAACATCCTACGAGATGCAACTGACCAATGCATTGACTAGCGCTGTCATGGGAGTGATGACAGCCTGATGTTTAAAGGAAAAAGACAAAGATGGCTTTCCTTAGCATGCTATTGCTCATGTAACAAGTAGTGTGTACGCACTTTGTGCGTTTGAAGACGAAAGGGCGTGTTAGTTATATGCACCTATAGTGCATATTACTAACACGCCCTTTTGTCTTCAAACCAAACTTGGGTCTTCATTCAGTACCACCACCACTGTGTGTTGCTCAAAGTACCTTAGTCTTGTGGCTATATTTAAATAGTGTGCATTTTATTTTGTTTTGTTTTGTTTTGTTTTATGTATTATGTCACAAATGCTGTCGGTAGAGCTCAACTTATGCTATACTATACTATATAACACATACAGTTAATGTTGTTATTATCATAGCTACTTTCAAAAGCTGCAACATGATGTCTACCTGAGCTTTACAAAAGGACATTAATCATATTTGCGCTAATTACCAGTGGGTTGAACTGTTGTCCAGTTGTTACATGTTTTTACTCAGGGGTATTTTGCGCCACTCTTTTGGCACCCAAAGTGTACTTTCCACAAACTGTTTACATGCAATTTTCTGAAATGTCACACAGTGTGTTTTGCTTACTGGTTTTGAATGTTCCCTGTCTACTGGGGCGGCAGCGACACAACAGTGTCTCTGCTTTTTAATTTCTCCTCTTTGTTATTGATGCAGCTCGGCTTCTCAGATTACTGGTCTCTTTGTTTGTACAAGATGTAATTATTGATCTGCAGGCAATCTGTTTGGCCTTGAAAGGTTTTTTCAGTGCTTGTCTCAGCCCAGCTGTTGCACTCTTCCCGTGTGGTTAACAAGTGGACTTTAGTTTTAAAAAAGGCTGTTTTAGACTACTAATTTTTTTCTGTATCTCTGGGCAGTTATTTAGTGGAAAAATGATGGCAATGTTTGGCCTAAAATTTAATTTAAATAAACCCACAACTCGGCACATTGTTGCTCCCAAATATACAATATATAAATACACTTCAGATAGTTACATGCAAAATAAATGGCAGTGCTAATCCTCAAAAAATGCTTCACAGAAAAAGATCTGCAGCGTTGAAGTCATTGGTTTGTGCAGCTTATTTCCCATGATGCTTAGCACACAAGAGCAGGCATATTGAACCAGCTCGTGTCCCTCTGTCAATAAATCCATGGACAGCACCTCGGAAAACACTATTATTGCCTTGAAGTGAAGAAACTATTATTATCTCAAAGTGTATTCTTGGAGAAGATAAAACTGATAGCAGCCACTCTAAGGAGAAAATCTCATTGAAAGCATTTACACTGGCACAGATTTGCGCATTTTCACATTAACAATATTTCTATTCATTGGGACCTTAACAGCACTGTATAATGAGGTTCATAAAACCAGTGGACTGGTTAGTTGAATACCGCCTCAGACTCATGCGCTCCTGTAGAAACCTTCATATATCCAAATGAACAGAAGCACTTGAATATGAATTTACACCGTACAAGCAGCCAAAACAGTGTCTGGCACTGTTTATTCCCACCATCCTCAGTCAGATCTCTGAGGTGGAGAAAAATAGGCTGTTCATGAGCTGTTGGTAAACAGTCTGAGTCACTGCTTTACACTGAAGCTCCTTATATTAGTATCATAAATACATATCGATTCAGTCTCTTGACTGAACTTTAATTGATTCACTTGGGAACAGCAATTAATTTTTGTCCACTCTAGAGGACATTTATTTTTAGGGAAATTTTCTGCCACATGCCACAGTCCTGGATATTAAAAAGGACCTGTTATGCCTCTTTTTACAAGATGTAATATAAGTCTCTGGTGTCTCCAGAATGTGTCTGTGAAGTTTCAGCTCAAAATATTCCACAGATCATTTATTATGCCATGTTTTAAATGCCTATTTTGAGTGGAAGGAAAAACATGCTGTTTTCGTGAGTGTATCTTTAAATGCAAATGAGCTGCTGCTCCCCACCCAGCTTTCCAGAAGAGGGTGGAGCCTGTACAGCTTGTGGCTCGAAGACTCAGCCAAAAACTAACAAAACATCTGTTTGGTTCTTATTATCATCTCTGTCGAGACCACGCTCATGTGACATAGCAGTTATCATTATGAAAGTTATTATTGGCATTTGTTTTAAAGCCATAACAGTTTAAACTTCTGATATCAGCGCACTCATCTGAAGCACGCGCATAGAATGCTGCCGGTCAGATGGCGCATCCTGTGAGTATTAAACTAAATTCTCTATCGCGTCTTATTGCACTTAAACTGTCAAATACACACAAGGTTATGTAAAATCACACAAAGTTCACAGTCGGTTATGTCTGTGAACGTAAACAGCAGTGAAAGAAATCGCATGTGTATATTAGATCTGTATATTAAAGTGACAGCAGCGTAATATACAGCACCTATTGCTGTATATGCTGTTAATATGAATTACAATCAAAGAAAAAGAGAAAATCACTCACTGCTCTTGATTAAATAACTTTAGTAGCTTTAATAAGAATGAATTTCTTACTTGAATTCTGCTGTTAAATGCTCTGGTGAGGAGATAAACATGGCGGACTGTGTACAGCTCACTCAGGGGAGGAGCTTAGCTAATAACTCCCTCGCCAATCATGGCCGAGGCTTCACCCTACTCATACCTAAGACTAGGGGAAAATCTGGAACTGCTCATTTGGAGAAACTGTTTATGATTTATGGGGATTATTAAAAATGGGTAGATTTTTACCACAATAGGCTGTGGATACATATCTGTGTTCAAACACCTTATAAAAATAAGTCCCCTTTAAAAGGAATATATGTGGCTTCTCAGAGACACCAAATGTTCACTGACTGCAGAACTTTATTTTTAAATAAAATAAAAAAATAAAAATATATATATAAAAGGAAATACCGCCAAAGCAATGGTATTCAAACATTATTCAAAACACCTTTTTTTTTTTTTTGCCTATAGGAAATTGAAAAAAAACATTTGCCTCTGTGTGTAAATGAATAAATAAATTTTGCTAGCTGATTATTTGTTAATTTTATTATTATTATTATTATTATTATTATTATTATTATTATCTGCCAGGGAGAAGTATCACATCTGCAGATCTTCAACTGCATGTCCCAGCTGTGTTTTTTGCATATCAATAGTATTACAATTTTCTGGCCCCGGTCCAGCATGTTGACTCTCCAAAGTCATGTTATCCCATCAGCCTGTCACCAATGTAATAACTTTTTTGAAAATAAGAGGATAAACAATGGAGGAAAACAGACAAGAAGCAATGCATTAATAGCATATTTCCATCTCTTTAGCATCTCTCAGCTCCATTTCTGCTGTCTCCAGTAAAGTGCCTTTTAAATCATGCATCTAGTGGGCAGCTAGTTTCACCAGCATGAGCTGCAGGTTGTGCTTGACTTATTCATTGTTTTGGATAATTTGTAATTGTGTTACAAATATAAACAAATGCCTGCTGTATAAATGATTGTGGATTACAATAATCATTATTTACAGGCTAATTCGAAAAGCAAGTAGATTTTAGTGCGTCCCTAAAACCCTACCTGCAAAAAGCTTTATTTCCTTAAAAATCTCATTTTAATAATTTGTTTATAAATTGTTGTGATTAAGCACTACAGGTCTTTTTTTATTGGACAACCACCTAAATATTAACAGGCACTGTTAGTTAAAATGATTAAGAAAAGTAAACAGAAAGCTGTTCACATTTATGAAATATCATACTGCAATGTACTGCAGAGCATCTGAGTGTGTCTCGCTGTGATCCTGTGTACTTCCCTCCTCTGTTATTTGTCATACTGTGATGGATGGGCTGCTAGTCTGAGTTTCTTGATTAATATGCTGCTCACACTCTCCAGCTGTAGTGTGTTATGTCACAAACTGGGAGTTTGGTCAGTAGGGGACAAAAGGTCAGGTGATATGTCAGGTCTCTGGAGATACCAGATAGAAATCTAATATAATGAATTTTTAACCTGGATCACCAACAACACCCAAAGACTGGAACAAGTGGTTTACCAAAGAGTGCGAAATGAAATGCCCAAACATCATTGAATCATTCACTCAAATGATTTGTTCAAAAACACAGATTCAGGTACATTTGATTACTTTTTTAACTTTAGTTAGTGTGTAATGTTGCTGTTTGAGCATAAACAACATCTGCAAAGTTATGATACTCAAAGTTCAATGCAAAAGGAGATATTTTCTTTTAAAGAACTTGCTGTTTAAGGACTACGACAAATGGCAGGTAGGGACTACAATGAGCTTCTTCCCGGGTCAGTGACATCCCTAACCCTAAAATTTACATAAACCCTGCCCCCAGGAGCACGCAACAAAGGGGTGAGGCCATGTTGGGCTGCTTTAGAGAAGAGGAAGAGTTGTTGTAGTAGAGTGCAACTAAATAAATTTAATCCACTAACCATTCAGAAACGTCCAGTTTCATTCTAAAAGTTGTAACTTCTTTCTGAGTCTCTCCATCAGTGTCTGACTCCGGTTTGAACAATGTAAGGCTGAACACTGTTACTGACAATCCTCATTTTGGCTGTGTGAGATTCTCCAGCTTTGTTGTTGTTGAGCAACTGAAGCGTGATCTGTTAAAGCTCCGCCCTCTTCTGGAAAGCGGCTGGGAGCAGCAGCTCATTTGCATTTAAAGGGACACACAAAAACAGTGTGTCTTTGCTCACACCCAAATAGGGGCAAATTTGACAAGCTATAATAAATGATCTGTGGGGTATTTTGAGCTGAAACTTCACAGACACATTCTGGAGACACCAGAGACTTATATTACATCTTGTAAAAGGGGCATTAAAGGTCCCCTTTAATATATATATTAACAATAGACATCACATTTTTAATGCTTCCAATTAGTGAAAAAGTGATAATCACTTTATGCTGATATAAAGCAGGTTATTTAAATAAATCAGAGTATATTAGCTCAAGATTGACAAATGGGTTTCTGTTAAAGACAATAAAAACTCAATGAAAAAGCAAATGACTATATATTGGCTTAACTAGAAATAATTACCTAGTCATATGTCACTGTACTCCTAATGGATTCCCCATTGAATATGCCTAGCTGAAGTAGAATTATGAGTTACATGGCTTTATCACTGCACTGAAAGCTACATATTATACATTTCCTCTCTGTTAATACTTTCAAAGTGTCTTATGAAAACACTGACATGACATTTCATGTGGAATGTTTTTTGCAGGTGGTTACAACAAAGGTTTTCCCAATGCTCCATGGACATTTTTATTCCTTATTTTTCACACATTAGAAATTAAAGTTAAAGTCAACTCCTCAAATACTCTTTCATGATGCTTCGAGGAACTTGTCTCAAATTTTGAGTGAAAGACATTGAAGAAAAATAACACTATCAATGCATCAAAAAATCCTATACTGTCTGAGTAGGTGCTTGAATTTGAAAGTACTTTGCTTCTGTTAAAAAAGTATGTTCTATATATATGAATATGGGTGGCATGAATGAAATTCGGACGTGCGACATCCATCATGTTACTGTTACGGGACTTACCAGCATCAGCTGCATCGCTTCACTGCCATTCATAAATTTTCACCTACTGGCTTTTGAATAGTATTCGTACATACTACTTTTTTGGCATTTGATTTCGGACACAGCATATGATTTTTTTTTTTTTTTTTTTGGCTCACAGTAAGAAAGAACTGAATTCTTGCAGAATGATTTTAATCAATGCTAAAATATGATGGGATAATCAAAAGAACCTTCAAAGCCACTCTAAATAAAATAGGGACCCCTCACAGTGGTTTTCTGACAGACAGAATAATTGGACCTCAGCCTGGCGGGTTTAAACAGTCCAAGAGGAGATTCTGACTCAGTAATTGACCATTAGATCAACAGGAGATGAAGATTTGTGTCTGATCGTCTGCATGCACTTGCACTCAAAGAATCACAATATCAACAGTTATTGCGAGATAAAATTAGACAAATATTTTGCAGGGAATTCATATTACATTTTCAATAACAGCATGGAAGGTTATTGGTAATGACATGTAAAAGCTGCAATATAACAAAAACCCATCCAGATGGAACATTAAATGAAATGGAAACTCATGGTATCATTCACCTTCATTTGCATTCAAGGTTGTAAACTGAATTATTCATGAACTCAGAGGGGTATAGAGGTCTCATCAAGATGCTTTGATTTTACACCATTATCCATTAAAGCAACACATGGGAATATTGCACAAATTAGAAGTCTATAAGTACACTTTTAAAAGCATAAAAGCTTACATGTTGTTTATACTAATCTGGTTGGTTTAAATTTTATTCCTAGCTACATTTTTATTAGCATTATATAAGCCTAAATAACTGACCAATTTATTTTAATATTTTCAAAATGATATGACAACCGTATCATCAGTGTAACCGAGGCTAGCACTACTAGTTATTCTGAGATGGAAGTTGTCCAAAAACCCAATCGTTAAAAAAATGTTTATTTCTTGTCCTTTGATGGAGGATATTGCATTTTTTTTTTTTTTTAAGATTTGTGGTTTGTATTATCTTATATTATGCACATACATCATAAAGCATGCCAAATATTGCTTGCAGATATGTCTCCCATGCTGTTGTTTTGCAGCATATTCATTTTCACAAAACAAATATAAAACAGCTAAAGTGGCTCAATAATCTAGCTCATTGGATGTAATGGAAAATTCTTTGGAGAAGCAAATTAAATCCTGTTGAAATCATTACAGCTGACAAATGTTGTGGCAATTACAACAGGTGGACTCCTGCCATTGCTTGCTCTGTGGAGCTCTTAATGGCCTTCCCATAATGCAACAGTTTTGGAAAGGTGTTTGCCTTTCCAATTTATGAGAAACTGGTTTTCAAGAGTATGCATTTCTAGAGTGTTTATGTGTGTGAGTTTACATATTAAGTGGTTGAATCCCAACAGACGCATGCTAAGAGAACCTTCTGGAAAATATTAAATGAAGATTCTGTCATTATTAACTCACACTCATGTCATTAAAAACCTCTATGCTGTGGAACAGACAAAGATGAGTAAATAATGACAGAATTTAAATTTTTGGTAAAGCTGTTCCTTTAGCAAGTGTTTTTGATGTTGATACTTCAGCTAAAATCATGGAAAAATCTTTATTCAATTTAAATTCATTGGATCCGGTAAGCACATATAAACCCATCCAACCGAATTTAATGGGAAAATATAATTATTTTACAAGCTGGTGATTTTGTATGAATTTGTACGATGTGAATCATGTGAGAATATATGATTTTTAGAAAAAAGAATGAACTTCACCCCTAAACCTAACCACCACTGGTGCGTAAGCAGATCAGACAAACACATATATATGAATAAGATTGTATAAATACATTAGAATCAGCCACCAATTCGCTAAATGTACAATAGTTATGAATTGCCACGTGATTGTGTTGCATCCAATAATGATGGACTCCATTATTGAATAAAATAGGGAGAAACTGAATTTTAAGAGTGGCTGGGTTTATAACCACTCTTACTTCATGCCATCTACATAGCATATACAGCATATTTTAAACTGTACTATGCTGCTATACATGGCCTAAAAAGTCCTGCATTGAGATGAAATTAGAGTTTCAGATCAATGCACATCATCTGACACAGACAACACACTTTGTCAGCTGCGTTTAACACAGTTCTAACATCTTTCCACTGACAGTCTCATCTCGGTTGTGTGTAGTGGCGTGTGAAGAGATTTAGATGCCAGCTAAACCCACCATCAGGGAACTGCTGAAATTGTCCGGATGAGCAGCAAAACTTTTTAAAACATTTAAAAACATTTAAAAAAAAAAAAAAAAAAAAAAAAAAAGCCCCTTTATGTTAAAATTCTTATAGACTCGGGCTCAGACAACACAGCAACACAAATAAGCCAAGTTTAGTCAAAGGTTTGGCTGCGACTACAGTATAATCACTAATAAGATTGTAAGATTGCCTGAGAGATAAACACATTGGTCAAAAATAACTAATAAAAAATAACTAATTTATAAAAAAATTAAAATAAAATCATGGTATGAAGATATTTTAAAGACATTGGAAAAGAAATTGGAAACTGGAAAACACTGGTGGCTTTATTGATGATTCGAGCATGTTTTCATATTTAATCTTTCACATTCTTCCATGTTCTCTGCTAAAACCAGGTGAATAGCTGAGCAGTGGTGCAGTTTTCATCAGTCCATATAACTATGCTAGGTCATGGTGAAAGGTAGCATGCCATTGTGAATGATCACAGTTTCAGTTGACATCTTCAGTTTAAAATGAAACATTAACAAGTCCCATTTGTGTTCAAAAAAGCTTTTTGCGATTTAGTTAGCAATATTCAGCAAGATATTAACAATACACTGACTTTCATTTGTTCAGACAATTATGCACGGGTGAACTTGAACTAATTTACATGCTAGTCTGAATGCGTAATTCCCATTGTGAAAAGGCCATTGCCATCACAACATGCATAATGCAATATCCTAAAAACCTCTGAAGTAATTCACTTCAGTATAGGCCAACTACTAATATATAAATAAATATATATAATAATAATAAAAATTCTGTCATTACTCACCCTCATGTAGTTCCAAACACAGCTTCGAAACACAAATGAAGATATTTTAATGAAATATGAAAGATTTCTGTCCCTCCATTGACAGCTTCGCAACTACCACTTTGAAACTTCAAAAAGTTCCTAAAGAGATTAAAACTAATCCATATGAATTGAGTGGTTAAGTAAAAATTTTCCCAAGAGACTGGATTCGCTTTATATGATGAACAGATTGAATTTAGGCTTTTATTCAGATATATATCAGATATGGTAAACAGAAGCTCAAGAATGCTTGCTTGATGTGCAAGAACCAATGAGGTTCATTCTCATGTATTATGCAGCACGTTTCAGCTTCCGCAAGAACCAATGAGGTTTGTTCTCACGCGTCAAGCAAGTATGGTTGAGCTTCTGTTTATGTTGGCTGATCAATGTTTATATGTGAATAAAACCCTAAATTCAATCTGTCCATCATATGAAGTGATCCAGTCTCTTGGGAAAATTTTTACTTAACCACTCAATTCATATGGATTAGTTTTACATTATAAGAAGATATAAAAAACATATAACGTGTGGTCAGGTTGGCGAGTTTCAGACGTGGCTCCTCCAATCAGAGTTCAGAGTCTGATCTTTCTGTTTTATAAACCAAAGGGAGTCAGTTTGCTCTACATCTCAGTTTCTGAACCTCTATCCTGCAGTTCTCTATATATTCCGGGCAGCATGCCGGTTTTGAATGGCACTTCAGGGGAGCTGAGCCCCGGCTGTAGCACATGTTCCATCCTGACTACACACTGTTCAACAAACACTCACCTAATTCCTACTTTCCTCTTCATGTCCCCAACCCCCCTACAGACGTCTTCTCTTGTCTTTTCTCTTCTATCTCTTTATCTCCTACTCATTTGACTATCCTTGCACAGAAATAGTTGAGATGATTTGTATTCATACTGATGTGAGCTCCTGCTCCCATGCTCTCAGAAGCCTTGCTAAGATGGCTGGAGAACTGTTGGATTTGCGTAATACCTCCCCACGGCTTCCTCTTAGCAATCTCATATGCCACATTAACAATCCCATTGGCTCTCCCGTCAGTCATTGTTGTTTCAATACGGCAGTGTTGTGTGCGCAGCCTACCAAAACTCCTGCCATGGACATTTTCCAGTCGTGGTGTCCTGCCAAGGCCTCCCTCAGGCTGCTCCCTCCGGGTCTCCGGCAGGGCTAACCCAAGAAGACAACACTAACGCACTGCGGCACTTTTATTATGAAAAGATAGATGGGGGAAATACTACTTGTGTCACCTAAACATCACTTAAATATCTCTAGAGGAATTTTATCCTCTCAGGTAAAGCTCAGAAACATACTAGCAGGAAACATAGCTACTTTGGATGTGTTATAATGTCAGACAGCTTTAAGGCTAATCATATTTATATATGTAGACAAACCAGCATCTAGAAAACCTTAACTGAATTGTAGTTTAGGGCTACCCTTTTGAAAAAAAAACAAACAAAAAAAACAGCATATGCTGATTAGGTATGTTTTGAAGCATGGCAGATGGTTTGAGCTGGTTTAAGCTGTTTCTTAGTTGGTCCTTTGCTGGTTTAAGATGGTCAAGTGCTGGTCCTAAGCAACTAGTTCCAGCTCAGGACCAGCTTATAACCAGCTCAGGACCAGCTTAAACCAGCTCAGGACCAACTAAGGACCAGCATAAACCAGCTGCCATGCTTCAACATGCTGGTTTTTTCAACAGGCTAAGAGGCTGACAAATGTATTATATGCAGATTAAAGGGTTAGTTCACCCAAAAATGAAATTTTTGATGTCCAGAAAGGCAGTTGAAAACATGGTTAAAATAGTGACTATTTTAACTATGTTTTTAACTACCTTTCTGGACGTCAAAAGGTGCAGTGACGTTGCTGCCTATGTGTGTATCAGATACCCTCGGATTTCATCAAAAATATCTGAATTTGTGTTCTGAAGATGAACGAAGGTCTTACGGGTGTGGAAGGACATGAGGGTGAGTACTTAACAGAATTTTCATTTTTGGGTGAACTAACCCTTTAACTGGTGTAGATTTTCACACAAAGGTACCTCAGGCAACAGATTTCGGACAGACTTTTGTTCTGAGGCAGTGTTACGGTTTAGTGAAGGACACATCTATGCTGTCTTCGATCAGATGGTATCTCAGGAGACAGGAAGTGAAGCTAACTATTGGATTTGGATGTGTCTTGATGCCTTCTAACTTTGGAATGCATCCTCTGAAGGCAGCATTTTTAAGCTTTTAATATTTTACCCAAGTTTGCCGTGTAAGTTCAAAGAAACAAAGAAACAGTCTTTCTACTGCTGTCTTTGTTTGCTGCAAGTGAAAAATAAATAAATAAATAAAAAATACAGTGTTACCAGAGTGATTCACAAACAAATAATTCTTATAAGTCAGTTTAGAATTGAATTGATCCAAAAGACTCAAAGACTCAAGAGTTATGAATTTGTGTCCTTCTAACCAGTCATTCACTGAATTTTCACATACTGAACCTCAAGTCAGCAAAAACTACACTTATATCTGGCTTGAAACAAGAACTTTTTAATCATTATTTTTATGTACTTGACAAAATTATTTTATTAATAAATGATATTTAATAAAAAAAAAAAAAATCTCACCAGCCACTTTGCTAGTGCTGTGTTGGACCCCATTTTTGCCTTCAGAACTGCCTTAATTAATCCACCAATCAATTTCTTCTTTGCTCCTTTTAACAACCAGCCTATTCCATTCTCATTTAGAAGCTAAAATGGCTAATAATGCGGTGTAGTATTCCTCAAAGAGTTGCAAGTGCACCTTGAATGAGTTTTAAAACAAAACAAAAGGCTCATACTGAAACAGCAGCAGTCACAGTGAGCTAGCGGGAAGGATCAGCTTGAGAAAAACAACCCTTTATATTCCCAAACTTGACTGACGGAATGTATTCAGCAGGATATCTGCAGCCATTCCTCGCTGTTCCTTGCCATCCATCACTTTAATTTAATTATAGCATCCATTAACCATGTGACACTACAGGTTATATCACGCTAAGGCACACCCCACGAGACCGCATTTTTTCGCAATTAAGGCAATCATATGCATGTCTTTTTAATAATGTGGGTCGCAGAGTCATTTGCGCCCCTGGTGTAGATTGAACAGCAGCTAATTCCCACTCAAAATGAGCAGATGAGGAAATAACAGGTCAGTTTGGCTCTCACCTCATGTTTTATTCCCACCGGCCTCAGTGAGAGATTGATCCGGCCTTACGCTGCTTCTGTCTGGGACCGTAAATAACGAATGCAGGGCAGTGCTGGGTTATTTGTGCATTGGTGTGTGAAGATGATTAGCTAATTAGACTGTCAAGCCCTTCCCTCATTCCGAGTTCAGATGGACCCTCATTACAGGCCATTAAAGACCGTGAATGGGGCCGATGGTTTAGATTAGCAACTCTACAAAGTTTACATTAACAACACGGCCACATGGTCACAGCGGCTGGATGTCCTTGGCTAAAAGGATGCTCTGTAGACAGCCGTATGAAATATGGAGCAAAGTATACTTATGCTCAATTTTTTAACGTCTGAACTATAAATATTAAATTTAGCAATTTGTCTTAATGGTTGCATTGACAATTTGACATAATGTATTTCTGAAATAGGATGGAAATAGAGAGTCAGATAAAACTCCAGTCACTTTTAATGGGTAGTACATGTCTGATGGATAGATAAGAATTTACCATATATATACATACATTCAGGAAAAGTCAGCAAGCCGGGACTTGAACTCAGGTCACCTAAAGCACTATAGGTCAGCACACTGCCCCCAAGGCTATCGCCACCAACCAACCAGCCTTACTTTAAAAAAATATTACAACATCATTGTGTAAGAAAGTTGGGGTGAACAGAATATGATGGCAAACAATCCAGCTGTCGGAATCTGTTCCCCCACCCCATGATGAGAGATGCTGATGCAGTGGGTTCAAAGATGTTTATTCTATTCTGTGTGTGGATGGAGTTTAACAAGCATCCGTTTGATAAATATTAGAACCTCACTGTGTAAGAAACATGGGGGGAACAGAATCTGACGGCAAAAAATCCAGCTGTCGGAATCCATTCCCCCACACCCATGATGAGAGATTGATGTAGTGGCTTAAAAGATGCTAATTCTATTATGTGTGTGGATGGAGCTGAACCAGCATCAGTTAAAAGATTTTTTTTTGGCGTTTTTGCCTTTTATTATGATAGGACAGTATGTAAACAGAAAGCAAAGTGGCAGAGAGAGAGGGGGGGATGGGATCAGTTAAAGTCAGCGAGTTGGGACTTGAACTTAGGTCACCCAATACACAAACACACTATATGTCGGCGTACTGATCACAAGCCTATAGGTACCACCTAAACAGCCTTAGTCTGATAAATATTAGAACCTCATTAGCCGCATTTCCATGTCGAGCCAAAGGCAAGCGTGCTAGTGCGTGCCAGAGCCAGTTGCATTTCCACTGTCACTTCTGGGGCTTGATCAGGCCTTGTGATGTTGTTCTGTGGTGGTGTGTTAAGGATGGGTTTTAGGGAAGTGCTGTGGGCTACTAGCCCAACAGTGGAAATGCAACTTGATTTTGGCCTCGGTGCTTGAGGTCCGAGGCTATTAGCCCAGCAGGGCACATTGTTAGCCCTGTCTCGCACTGGCCCGACAGTGGAAAAGCGGCTATTGTGTAAGAAATATGAGGGGAACAGAATCCGACAGCAAACAATCCAGCTATCGGAATCCGTTCCCCCACCCCCATGATGAGAGATGTTGATGTAGTGCCTTAAAAGATGCTGATTCTATATTGTGTGTGGATGGAGCTTAACCAGCATTATTTTAATCTGCTCATGATTGACAACCTTTCTATTTCCTTACTTTAAATGACCACATTGTTGTCAAGGTTGCTTTTCATAAATTTAAAGAACCAATCAGTGCCAATCATTGGAGTCAGTGTGTGCTCACCTCGCCACACTCTCTCTCCACCTGCATTCAGTTAACAGGCTGTATATTACACACGTCAGTGACCAGCGCTCATCCACCTGTCGGTTTCCTCTAGGCCTGGCAGAACACCTGTCACCCGCGGGATTAGCATCACGCTACGGCTGTTTAAGATGGAGGTCACAAAGGCATACTGCTCTGGCAGAAAGCCCGGCTGCCCTTCCACACCCCTCTGAAAGCTTCTTTCCAGGAACTGATTTTGTCTCCCTCTGAATGGCGTTCCTGCATTGATCCATTTTCTCCTCCTAATAGCTATAGATCTCAGGTACAGCTCTAGGGGCCAATAAGAGGAAAATATGCTTGTAAAGACATTCACAGACACTCAAACTGTGACACATGCCATAAACTTAATGAGCCTGTCATCAACTTTCAGTTTATGGGCCAGATTTACTAAACGGGGCAAATTAGCGTGAGAACGTAATTCCACAAATGCGCCGATGGGAGTGGCAAGTTTTGCGTGATGCGCAAATTAAAGAACACAGACGCAGTCAAATCATTTACATAACGACCAACGCAATCTACCAAAAGCAGCGCAAATTAGCGCTGGGTCGCAAATAAGCAGAGCTGATGCTCATCAGGTGTGGGTCGACACAGGCGCAACTTGTTACAAACATGTACACATATAAATGTAGGTCAACATGGCTTGGACAACGATATCGGATAACGTCTTTCTCTGGCATTCCACAGAAATTAATACTCTCCCTTATACCACGTGCTCTCTGTTCTCTGTGGTGTCTCCTCCTAGCAGCAACAACTGCTGCCATGTCACAAAATGGTTTAAGACATGCTTTTTGGGCATTAAATAATTGCGCAAATACTAGTAAGTTGACTAGCACCAAACATTAGTAAATCATGTTGCGTGATTCATTTAAATACTCTCCTCCCATAAATTTTGCATCTTAAAGGGAAACTCCTACAAATGCATATGCAATAAGGTCAGCAACAAAAACAACTCAGTCCACGCCTTTTCAGCACTAATTTTGCACTGGGTGTCTTTAGTAAATCCTGACAGTAGTTTTTTAATGCCAAAAGAATCAATCAATCAATCTATCTATCTATCTATCTATCTATCTATCTATCTATCTATCTATCTATCTATCTATCTATCTATCTATCTATCCATCCATCTATCCATCTATCTATCTATCTATCTATCTATCTATCTATCTATCTATCTATCCATCTATCCATCCATCCATCCATCCATCCTACTGTTCAACAGTTTGAAGTCAGTAAGATTGTACCAATGTAAATGTCTTTACTGTCACTTTTGTCAAAGCATGTCAAAGTAACTCAAACCTTTTTCATGTTAACACCTAGCTTGCAATATAATGGCAGACATTAGCATGCAAATTATATCTTTTTTTTGTTTGTTTCTATATGCAATATATGAGAAAAGCAAAGTTAATGAACTTTGTTTTGCTTGGTAGGCTAACTGGTCATTACAACAGTATGTACCCATTCTCAACCTAAGCACCACTCTTCAAACATAATAGCAACCCCTTAAAACTCCCCTAAACAGACATAACAGAAATCCCCAAATACAACACTATTAAACTCTAACATGTATTCCCATTTTCTCAAAAACACATAAAATAACACAAATAACACATTAGCTCTCCATTCCAATCCCAAGCAAAGCATGCTGGGAACTAGAAACCTGCTTATTTTCAGTTAATGCAACAAAAATGATTCAAGTAATCTCGAATATATAACACTGCTTATTATGCCAAAGCAACTCAAAGGCCACATTTAATTGCCAGTAAATCTTAATTTAATGCGAACATTGCTTTTTACTTATACTAATTTGCATAAATACTATGAAATCAGTGTAAGAATCACTGGACCAGACATGTACTGTAACGTAAAACTAGATGCACTCGTTTAATTTCACATACATCAGTGTATGACAATCTTTGCCAGCGAAGGGGACATAAATCTTACCTGACTGACATTGTTTCCTGCGCTCCTACATAAATATGGCACCCAATCTCTAGAAAGCTTCCTTATCAGTTGTAAAATGACAAGTGTTTATGTTTTCAGTGTGTTTTGGTGTATTGAGCAAAACGTTACATTGCCTGACAGTGGAAACACAAACGGAGCTTCAGGCGAGATTAGTTTAATCAAAAGCAATCCGCAAACGTGTCGTCATCTCCCACGTACTGGTTATGTCTACTGGCAGCGCAGGACTGCAGGAGACACTGTGCTTTATCTGAGCTGAATGATGGAAAAGACAAAAATGGGAATAGGCTTGATTTCTGCATGAAATGTGTCGTTTTGAGCATCAGCCCTACAGTAGCACCATTTTTTTTGTTTTTTTTTCCTGTCTCGTCATCTCTCATCTAATCATATCTTTTGCTTTTTCTGACTTCTTGTGACTGGAGGTGTGAGATGTGTGGGTTAATGTAGGTTTTATGGTGGATTTTGACGTGACAATAGCTCAATGTTAAGAGGTGAAGAGCCTTTTTCTGCTCTGTGCTCAGTCATGTGCTACTTCTGTGATGCTGAAGGCATTTTCAACCACATAGATTTTTTAAGGGATTTTTTTTTTCATCATAAATATTTCATACATTCTTATTCTTGATGGGTTTTTTTTTTTTTTTTTTGACAAATTTTTTGCTCCAGTATGGGTCAATGACAAATTACATTATATTATATAACCTACTTTATATATAAATATATTATATATATGTGTGTGTGTGTTGCCTTAAAAATGTTTGAAATATTTCTTTAAATTATTTTTAGACGTTTTTACTTTATATTAATTTTTGGGGATAATAATATTGAAATTATGTTCAAAAATGGTCACTATTCATATGTATGTATGTGTTAATATATCCGAGCAAACAAATCACCACATCATTAACCCGAAAGAGAGTAATACTACTGAACTAATTATCACATTCTTTGGTTATTTCTGAAACACTCTGATGGAATAGAAACACTCGTAAATTTGATCACTGCAGAGTACCGTGTTTATCGCACCCATGTGTGATGGTGTATGTTTTGAAAGGCATCAACATATGGGGCTTTGTGGGAGAAAGTAATTAAATTTGATCTAATCCCTCATCCTCCTCCGTAAGATGCCAATATAGCAGCGATGAATTCAGAGAGCCTGAACGTGCGTCACGACAGGAGGCTCAAGCAGCTCGATCCTGGCCGCTCTTTCGGCACCGGTTCCATGGTGAGGTATGAAGAAATGAGTGACAGATGAAGGATTATGATCTGGCCTGGAGGCAGCCATGTGTCAGCTCTATTGATCCCACAGCCAGCTCCAGTCAATGACCATGTGATTATCATCAAGCATGTCGACACCTCTCTCTCACACACACGGCATTAAACTCTCATGCCAGTACAGGGGCTTCCTCTTCCTATTGACTCATTTCACATTGAGATGTCAGAATACCTACAGCCTCCATCTGCCGCACCAGAGAAACTGGAGAGGATTTCATTCAGGGCGGAAATCTCCCATGTGTACAAACATATGCACAACAGTAGGTCGAAGGCTAGCTGGTTACCTATCCAAAAAGCATCACATGCTCACATTTTTCCTGTCTTGCTTTGCTTCTAAACATTGACACTTCTCTTAAGAAAAAACTAGTTTAGTTCTACACACTGTATCAAAGCCATATGAATTACCGCACACATTTGTTATTTAAAAAAACACTGGTACCCAGGTGTATAAGTCACTGCACTACAATTAGATCTGAAAGAATAACAAGGAAGTAGATAAAAAAATATACAGCAGCTTCCCATGAAAGACAAAAAAGCAACTGCTTTGACACTTGCACCTTGTTTACTTGCTTAGCTTCTTTTAAATATGCAATCAGGTTTGTCGCTAAGGCACATACAGTATTAATTTCATATAAACTGGATTAATATAGCTAATCTAATTCAGATATTAATACTTTTACTCAGCAAGGATGCATTAATTTGATCAGAAGTGACAGTAATTTTACATTTTTGCACAAAAAACTATTTAAAATAAATCTATTCATTAAAGAATCCTGAAAAAAAGTATCATGGTTTAAAGGGGTGGTTCATTGCAATTTCACTTTTTTAACTTTAATTAGTGTGTAATGTTACTGTTTGAGCATAAACAACATCTGCAAAGTTACAACGCTCAAAGTTCAATGCAAAGCGAGAGATTTTCTTTTAAAGAATTCTCTGTTTAAGGACTACAACAAACAGCTGGACTACAACAAGCTTCTTCCCGGGTTGGTGACATCACTAACCCTAAAATTTACATAAACCCTGCCCTCGAGTACACGCAACAAAGGGGGTGAGGCCATGTTATTTCAATACAGTACATAACACAAATGCAATAGCATGTCATAAAAGCAAGATGACAATATGACAAATTATAACCGTAATTAACCTAAACTATACCTGTTCTATCTTCATGCAGCATATATTCTCTGTCTCTGTAGGCATCTTACAACAGTTCCCACACTAGCGATTTATAGATTATCGTGACAAAAAATGCTAATCAATAACTTTAAGATAGTTAACTCCACATCAGCTACATAAATTAATCAACTAATAATTCAGAAATGTCCTGTTGCATTCTACAAGTTGTCACTTCTTCTTGAGTCTCTCCCTTATTGTCCGACTCCGGTTTGAACATAAAAGTCTGAACAGTTTCTGACATTTTTAGTGAGTTTGAGCCTCTGAGGTAATAGGCGCTGCTAACACCTTGAAACTCCGCCCTCTTCGTAGGAGCAGTAGCTCATTTGCATTTAAAGAGACACACAAAAACTGAGCATTTTTGCTTACCCTCAAAAAGTGACAAATTTAACATGCTATAATAAATGATCTGTAGGGTATTTTGAGCTAAAACTTCACTTACACACTCTGGGGACATCAGAGACTTATTTTACATCTTGTAAAAGTGGCATTATAGGTCCCCTTTAAGTAGCACAAGTGTCTTCAACAATGATAATAATAAATGTTTCTTGAGCAGTAAATCAGCATATTAGAATGATTTTGGAAGACATAATGACACATACATTATATATTTATATTAGGTACATGCATTATATTTTTCTTAATCTTATACACCTCCACCACTAACATTCATTCATATTCAACATTCATATTTTTTTTCTCAGTTGGTCAGAACAAAAGTGGCAGACATGTTACTTACTTGATCAGATGACATTTTCCAGTGAAAATTCTTATTTTGGTCATACTTCCAAGACGTACATGTAGAATCTATGATTCTGAAGTACAGTGACTGACAGCAAACATTAGATTCATCCGCGCTGAGGAGCCGTGCCGATGCACAACCCACATAAAGATGATAATTCCGCAAATAACTGCAATTGCAGATTTCAAACAGAGATGGTGACAAAGAGGTAAAACTTACGGACTGCAGCTTTAAAATATAATTTATTTCTGTGATGCAAAGCTGAATTTTCATTAGCCATGACTTCAGTCTTCAGTGTCACATGATCCTTCAGAAATCATTCTAATATGCTGATTTATTATCATTGTTGGAAACAGTTAATATGCTGCTTAATATTTTTTTTATAACCTGTGATACTTTTTTTCAGGATTCTTTGATGAATAAAAAGTTTTTTTTTAAAAAAAGAACAGCATTTATTTAAAATAAAAATATTTAAAAACATATTTTAATAAATATTGAACTAAATTTTTCAGTGTTTTAACATGTAGAATTGCATACATAGAGAGAAAACAGTTTAGACATATGTGTTTTGATATGACAGGGTAAACAGAACAGACACTGTGATCACATGCCATTAAAGCACACATAAAACGTTACATAACCTATAAAAAACACACTGACACCCAATGCACTTACACACTTCACCATCAGAGTATTTGACATTTGTGTGTTGTGAAAGGAACTGCACAGCCCTGTTGGCTAAAGGGGAAGCGCACATTAGGAATTGCTCTCCGATAGGCCGTGATTAGCTGTCAAACTGCAAGAAAGATGAGAATGGAGAGAGAGAGAGACGAGCGTCTGTGCTCATTGTTGGTGGTTTTATCTCGTCTCGCCAGCTCCCGCTCATGTGATTACTCAATGCAGAGCTCTAGTGCACAGTCACCCTTCACGTCTGACAATCGTTCGGTCCGCTGATATTACTGTAAAATACCAGACGTGATACTTCAATTAATGGAAGAATAGCAAGAAGAAGGTACAGTGCTCCACATACAAACTTTACAAATAGATAAAAGTGAAGGTGCATAAAAGCGTGGCCTAGCGGTTAGAGTGCTACAATATAATAAATCATAGAGCTTGTGTGGGTGGCACAAGTTCAAATCTGGTTCACAACCCCATTCTACCCACTTCTGCACGTAATTTTCTCTCCTGTCTCTCACAGTCATTATAAATATAAGCTGAAAAACTAACATAAAGACAATAAAATGGTTATTTCTCTTTAAATTATGAGTATGAATATTCCATCAAAACCCCTTTAAGACAAGTCATTTCACTTGGCGGCCATCTTTGAACCTTCTCAGGCATGCAAGTGCAGCTCCTATCTCTTTGAATGGGGAAACATCAAATTCTCCAAAGCTGTTTGTCAAGCTTTCGATTAAATGAAATCTGACAACAACTGTCTCATAAATTTTGTTTCTAAACGCTCAAATCATGACAAAAAAACTGTATTTTTCAGGCTGGATCAAGCTAATGGGCATGCGCAGTCCTAAATGCGTCTCTTGTGTCTCATTTTGGAGGCGCGTGTCTGACTGTTTCTATAGGAACCGGAGCTTCTAACGGCCGCTGCAGTGACGCGATTACTTTACCGATCAGCGATTGGCTCTTATTTAGAAGGCGGGGCTTATTCCGCCATATTGCGTGTTGCACTTTCTCATATTCAAAACAATACGAGTGATGCGTCTTGTGTTATTCTATAGTTTATAGTTTATAGTCTTCTTTTGACACTGAAGACTGGAGTAATGATGCTGAAAATTCAGCTTTGCCATCACAGGAATAAATTACATTTTAAAATATATAAAAATAGAAAACAATTATTTTGATTTCTAATAATATTTTATATATTACTATATTTCTGATTAAAAAAAAATAAAAAATCAGCATTGGTGAGCATAAGAGACTTCTTTCAAAAACATTAAAAATCCTACCAACCCCAATAATTGGTCACAAAACTGTTTAGACTTTTAAACATTATTAAGGTGCTATAAAAATGAACAATTTTATACTTATTTATGGACAAAATCTTTGTTCTTTGTTGTTCAACGCCTCTCCCTAGAGTACCTCCCATAAAATCTACTTATAATGACATATAATGGTTTAAGATCATTTGAACGCTAAAGGTTAATACCTAAACTGAAAGACAAGATATAAAAAATAATTTTTAAGAAGTAAATTACATGAATAACACAAGAGCAATAAAGATAGACTTAACTAAAGCAGCACTGACTCTCTAATATGTCTCAGCTCCTGAGAGGCAAAACAATAGGCATATAGTACATATTTGATTGAGTGTATTATTATTATTAAGGTAGGTTTGTGTTCCCAGGAAACTGCCAGCATGTCTTTAGTGAAATTACATGCTGTGAGAAGTAGCAGAAGGAGACTGAGCCTCATAGTGCTGCCTGTTTCAGCATGTACTTGGCATTCAAAAGTGTCCCTAAAGAGCTGCGAGAACAAAATAGAGGCTACAAGAGAGAGACTCAAGCTTGCTTCATTTCATCTTTGATTATTTCATAATGTCTCATACTCTATTAAAGCTTTTTGCTTCCATATTACTGTAATTTGATTATAATTCATACCAATGTAATTAAAACCAACACAGGATGGCATTTCAGTTAGCTAATCGCATTACTAATAATCAATTTGAGGATATTCTGGGGGCAAAGATATCTGTCTCTTTAAATGTTCCTGAAGAGCAAAAGATTTACTAAGTGACCTGTCAGCCAATACAATAGATCCACAAACCTACTAGACCATTGTGTCTCAGTCCTGGACTGCATCCCAGTTCACACGGGGTGAATACGTTTAAAGAGATACACTTAAAGGTAGGGTTGGCATTTTTTTTTTAATAAACACTTTCAGGCAATAACTTTGTAGGCAGCGTTTGCGCACAAAGGCACCTCACAAAACTGATTTCAGACTGACTTCTGTGGCAGCGTAATGATTTAATGATCTACAGCAAAATAGAACAAGCTTTGGTGATAACTAAGCAAATATGTAATTACTGAAATAGTAATTTCTCACTAGAAATGGATTTGGATGTGTCTTGATGCCTTCCTACTTTGGAATGCATCCTCCGAAGGCAGCATTTTTAAGTTTTCGGATGCTGCCAATGTGTTTTGAAGGAGGCGTGGCTTTGGAGAGCACTCTGAAGGGAGGGTGGGATCTCATGCTTTCAAAGATAGCTTGCCTCTCCGAAATACCTTTAAAGTGTAACTTTGCAGATTTTCAACCTGCTTTATATTGTTGCAATGTCGGTAGTATGCGTAAATGAACTTTTGATAGTTCCAGGGCTTTCGCGCAAACTACAGGTTATACTTCCACATATTTGTATCAGCACCCACGGACAGTTCGATCGACAGAATAGTTATTGTGAGGGTAGGTTTATCACTGAAAATTGTATCGTACTATGTCTACATTATGGTAAAAATGACACACTACAGCTTTCTTACCTGTTCTCGAAAGGCACTTTGCGACGGGGGTTGGGCGGAACTGACAGAATGGCAGTGTCTTGCAGTTTTTCTCCATTTGGCCCAAAATATTGTGTTCGTGGTCATCCAATTTGACATGTTGACTACAAACACAGCGTTTTTCAGATTTCTTGTTGCAGCCTTTTCTCCGTATTTACGATTCTTTGCAGCCTTTAGTCACTGCCTATAACGCTCTGGATCCTTCACAGGAAACCGAAAGTAAAGCCAGGTGCACTCTGGATAAATATGGTCATGATTTGGTCGTCTGAGACAAATTTTGAAAATCCTAAAAGATTCCTATGATCCTAGGCTAAAATCTGCAGTCTTTGGTCATTAGTTTGACATGTTCACCGACAGCCGATTAATGACCTTTGCGGTCAAATTTTACCTCAGACGAAATTCTGACAGTGTCAAAAGATTTGACGCACAGTCCTGCAGTGTGACCTCCTATGACGACAGTCAAATTGACTTGTTTTTCAAGACAAGCCATGATCAAAATTAACGCTAGAAATGTCTTTGTTAGCCACCATTTCAGTCCTGTGCATGATGCAGCTCACAGTCACCAAATGTGTATAGGTTGATGATGTAAAACTCTGGACATTCATACAGTCTGACATAAATGACAGCTGAGATCCCACGGTGTGACACAAGGATCATGTTTGTACAATCCGACAAGCAATACCATTATGACTAAAAGTTTACTAAAAAGTATTTGCTACTAAAACTAGGTGGTAGTTTGCGTATCGCAGACTGGTGGGAGTGGATGACAACATGCCCAGTGCATTGTGGGTGTTGAAGTTTTCCTACCTATTTAGCAAAGGGGAAGACAACAGCCTTTTTTGTCTAATTTCTCTATTCAGGTTTCAAACATTGTTTTGCCTTTTTACTGTATAGGCAGCCATGTTTATTGAAAGCCCATTTTGCCAGTGTTAAAGTATCCCTTTAGGTAACACAAAAAATTAAAACTCTGTCATCATTTACTCACATTCATTTAACCTGTATGACTTTTGCATAGCTGTAAAAACATGCATGGATGCACACTGCGACTCACTGGATAAACTATGCCATCTGCACACATTTGGCATAGGCTACTATTTTCATCATGCATACACACTAATACTAATCTTGAAAGCTGTTTAAGATGGAAAATGTGAATTGGGTGCTGCAACTGTGATTACATTTATTCATGAAAAGATATAGTAGAAATGTATACTGTATGACTTTATATTATCTTAGAAAGTGCATTATAGTTAACCAAACTAATTTCAAGAAAAGGTTTCCTCCCTCTGAGACGCCTTACACAGGTGAAGATGTGGACAAGGTATAATAAATTTCGCTGCCATTGAACTTGCTAATGAAAACAGCATAAACGGATTGTTCTGTGCTTCATCATTCCTGTTTATAAGAGCAGATATCCATCATTATGACAGCCTGCTGTATTTGACTTCGCTATATAGTGGCTGGTTCATTTGCCCTGGTCAGAAGTTTGACTACCAAATCATTCATGTCCAGCACTTTAAAAAGTCAACAGCGCTCGATGTCTCTCATCATTCATTCTGAAATGAAAACAGTTTATTTCCTGTTAGAGTAGAGTACAATCAGGAATCACGTAATTTATTTATTTTACAGAAATGATTCCCCTAATTTATGGATAAAATGATTTGGTAATACAAAATAAATTTTGATTTATTTTATTTATTTAACCATTATTTAACCAGGCAAGTCATTAAGAACAAGTTCTTATTTTCAGTAACAGCCTGGCAGGAGAGTAAAGGTCTCCTGAAAGACATACAGTTATACATTACAATACATATACAAAAAAAAAAAAAAAAAAATCAGTTAAAAAATTTACAGGTTGTAATAAAAGCACTCAATAATAATTATTAACCTTATTTATTTTGTTAATAATACAAAATAAATAAGGTTTGAAACAATATGACTTAGAGTACATAATTGCCTTTTTTAAAATAAATGAATAAATGACGTTAAGCATGATCTAATAATAAAAAAAATGGATGAACCTTTATTATTATTTATTTTTACTTGGATCTCTCACAGTTTACAAAAGCCAAGGCCGATGTATTGGTTGTAAAAGTTACGGTGTAATATTTCCAGATGCCAGAGCCAAACCTGCTACATACAATGCACTATATGTGATGTTTCCACCTAATGCCTCCCTCGATTTATCTCTTTGACAGCCGATCCATACAGATAAATCACCTCGTAAGGTTTTTCTCTCTACACACTCCAACCTGCACTGTATCAAACGATTAGAAGCACACCATCCTCTTCAGGGAGAGAATCAAAACTCTTCACTGCAGTAAACTTTCATATAGAGAGTTCTCGATATCTTTTACTTCTCGTCTCATAGCTTATCTTGTGACAGTGAAAAGTGTTAATGCCTTTTCCAAATAGAAAACAACTAACTGACCATAACGGCACGCCAAAAGCTCTATTGCCATTCCATTGAGAAGAGCTTTGAGCAAATGATTGGCCATCATTCTCTGATTTACAGAATTTGTCATCTATGCTTGCTTTATTCGTCTCTCTTTGCTGGTGCACAATAACCGTTTGTCCATTCGTCTGTGTAGGTCAAATTTATTTTCCGCTCTGTCTGAAAAGGCAAGCGGGTAACAAACTGAAAACAAGCGGTGTCGACGGATTCATGCAGACCCAAAAGCAGCAGGTAAAATGACAGCTAGGCTGATCTAACACAGAAGCTGCTAGCTTTGAAAAGTGATCTTCTGTGTTGTCAGAATTTTGATATCTAACCCAGCGATGGAAGCCGTTGAATAAGTGATGTTGTTGTTTTGGAGAGCCTGCTGTATTTTGGTCCATGGATTGCACGAATGATTGAGCTTTATCAGTCGAAGCCTCGGAAGCACACAACTCTCAGCGGGGAACACCATGGCTTTATTGTCACTTTCTTTCATTCTGACATTCACATTCCTACACTAGGAATCAAGGTGCATGAGACAGGATGAATTTTTAACCAGCTGTTCTCTGTGAAATGTGCCCAGATGAATAAAACAAAGGCTACAGACACGCAATGAAAAGTCTTACCTGCAGATTGAGTGGCCCAAATAAACGCTTGATTGCTTGACAACATACAAAGCCCTGGAGAGAGAGTGTTATGGACTGGAGTAGAGAGAAAAAGAAGGGGAATGATGAGTAGGCAAAGACAAAAAGCGAGAGGTCTGTTCAGAAATGCAATGTTGATTTAAAAATTATTATTATCATGCTGATTTTTATAATATTACAGTCCTATCAAACAGGATGGGTGTGAAATTAAAGGGTTAGTTCACCCAAAAATTCTGTCATTAATTACCCGTAAGACCTTCGTTCATCTTCGGAACACAAATTAAGATATTTGTGATAAAGTCCATTGGCTCAGTGAGGCCTCCATTGCCAGCAAGATAATCAACACTTTCAGATGCTCAGAAAGGTGCTAAAAACATATTCAAAACAGTTCATGTGACTACAGTGGTTCAGCCTTAATGTTATACAGCGACGAGAATACTTTTTGTGCGAAAACCAAAACAAAAAGGACTTTATTCAAAAATATATAGTGAGGGGCGATTTCAAAACACTGATTCATGAAGCTTCGAAGCTTTACGAATCATTTGTTTCGAATCAGTAGTTCGGAACGTGTATCAAACTGCCAAAGTCACGTGATTTCAGTAAACGAGGCTTCGTAACGTCATAAGTGTTTCAAAATTTCAATGGTTCACCACTGGGGTGCATGACTTTGGCAGTTTGATACGCGATCCGAACCACTGATTTGAAACAAAAGATTCGTAAAGCATCGAAGCTTCATGAAGCAGTGTTTTGAAATTGCACATCACTAGAAATTATTGAATAAAGTCATCATTTTGTTGGTGTTTTGGCGCACAAAAAGTATTCTCGTCGCTTCATAACATTAAGGTAGAGCCACTGTAGTCACATGAACTGTTTTAAATATGTTTTTAGTACCTAGGCCTTACTCTTACGGGTAATTAATGAGAGAATTTTCATTTTTGGGTGTTTAACATGCTATTTAACTTGCTATAAAAAAATATCTGTGGGGTATTTTGAGCTAAAACTTCACATACACACTCTGGGGACATCAGAGACTTATTTTACATCTTGTAAAAGTGACCCCTTTAATTTTTAAAATGTTTATTTCAGACATCTTTTAGTGACAAGGAGAAAATAAATATGATAACGTTTGGTGTTAGCCTACAAATGTCACATTCCAACTCCGATGACTGCTTCAATCAGCCACAAACAGCTACAAACTCTATATCATCTTTTAGCTTAGGATATTTTCTTTCAAATTATGGTATTTTCACGTTCCTGTAAAAATTCCAGCATTTAGTTGATCCTGATAAGCGCTCATTGTCACAGATATAAACATGATGGCTTTCTTGTTCCATGAGGGGGTTTCGCTCCATGACGGCTTTGTTTCCAGGCGGACCGTAAAAAAAACTGTGAGACACACGTCTCCTGGAAATCCTGTAGAATTCAACAAATCAAATGATGACTTTGAAACTCCTGAAGTGTTTTGTGTGTCGTATGCATCAGACGTTCAGCCAACGGTCTGTAAGCGTGACATCTGAGGCTGAGACTAGGGTAACATTCGCCCCAGCTGGTAGATGCTGTAACTACACCATCTGAGGGAAAACTAGGCCTGAGGTGTTTCCAGTGGTGTGCATGAGGCTTTGTTTTTGATGCTTTGTTTTGCAAATGTCACACTGAAAAACATTTGGGCTCTGACCCATGACTCTTGATGTCCACCCGAGGGTCCTTGTGTTCAGTTCACCTGAGCAGAAAATTCAAACATAGGTCAATCATGCTATATAAAGCATACATAGAGAGACGTAAAGACCCCTTTTTACCTACTGATGCTTGTGGTCAGTCTGATGTGATGTAAAACACACATGCAGCCTCAGTGTCGTCAAAGCCAAATTAGTATTGGATCACAAACACGTCCTTTAATCTTAGTGAACACAATGACACATTTACACTGGCGGTCAAAAGTTTGGAATAAGAAAATAAAAGAAATTAATACTTTTATGCAGCAAGGATGCATTAAATTGATCAAAAGTGACAGTAAAGACATTTATAATGTGAGAAAAGATTCTTTTTCAAATGAATGGTGTTCTATTTATCAAAGAAACCTGAAATAAAATGAATCAAGGTTTCCACTAAAATATTAATCAGCAGCAAAAACTGTGTACATAGGGTCAGAACACTTAAAGGAACACTCCACTTTTTTTTGAAAATAGGCTCATTTTCCATCTCCCCTAGAGTTAAACAGTTGAGTTTTACAGTTTTCGAATCCATTCAGCCGATCTCCGGGTCTGGCAGTACCACTTTTAGCATAGCTTAGCATAGTTCATTGAATCTGATTAGACCGTTAGCATCTCGTTCAAAAATGACCAAAGAGTTTCGATATTTTTCCTATTTAAAACTTGACTCTTCTGTAGTTACTTTGTGTACTAAAACCGACGGAAAATGAAAAATTGCGATTTTCTAGGCCGATATGGCTATGAACTATACTCTCATTCCGGCGTAATAATCAAGGAACTTTGCTGCCGTACCATGGGTGCAGCAGGTGCAATGATATTACGCAGCGCCTGTGACCCCCTGCTTGCACAGAGAGTGTGCCTTGCAACCATGGAGACATTTGTGAGAGACGCTGCGTAATATCATTGCGCCTGCTGCACCCATGGTACGACAGCAAAGTTCCTTGATTATTACGCCGGAATGAGAGTATAGTTCCTAGCCATATCGGCCTAGAAAATCGCAATTTTTCATTTTCCGTTGGTCTTAGTACACGATGTAACTACAGAAAAGTCAAGTTTTAAATATCGAAACTCTTTGGTCATTTTTGAGCGAGATGCTAACGGTCTAATCAGATTCAATGAACTCTGCTAAGCTATGTTAAAAGTGGTACCGCCAGACCCGGAGATCGGCTGAATGGATTAGAAAACGGTAAAACTCAACTGTTTAACTCTAGGGGAGTTGGAAAATGAGCCTATTTTCAAAAAAAGTGGAGTGTTCCTTTAAAATAAAACAAAAAATAACATATCAGAATAGATCAATCTGGAATTTAAACCTGGCAATAAAAAGAAAGTTTTAGGTGCAAATGTTAACCAATGTACTTTATTTTGTATCATTCTTTTAAATCAAACAATATGGTAAATGACCAAATTGTTACACAAACCGTACAACGAATGCCAAGCTGTCTTGGTTATCAGTGTGTTTTTGAAGGATTAGTACATGTACAATGCTCAGAGATGCTGATGACTAAAGAGGTAAAAATGACAGTGTTCTTACCATTTGTTTCCTGCAGCCAAATAGCCAATAGCGTCCCTCTTAAACACAGGTTGCCAGGACAAAAAGACCTATTTGATCATTCTCTATCATGCTGGAACATTCACAGCACATAGAAAGAAACATCATGTACCAAGTCACTCGTCCGCACATTTAAACTTTGAGTAAACTTGCATGAACTTTAACACAGAGGTGTACACCTCTGCAAGCTGGAGGATTCATTTTACTTGATGATTTTCTCGCAAGATCAGGTTTGGATGCAGGAATGGATGTGTGGATAGAGGGATAGAATCCCTGATGCAAAGTAGAGATGAAAACAAGAGCTCAGTTTCCTCTTCGTTCCGGCTCACAGGTCAGTCACCGAGCTACTATGGAAATCTGTGTGACTGTATCTGTTTATACAACTGCATAGGGCGAGATCTGATAAAAAAAAAAATCTTTTTATGGCTTTCAAAGGGACGGTGCTATTCTTGTGAGAAATTTATACTGTCTGGTAGCCTGAATACATTTTTTTCTTCCTGAAACAGCAGGAAAAACAAACATAAAAGCTCTATATAGTTTTACTCCCTCTCTAAAACTTCATATTTCCCCTTTTAAGGATTTTTCGGTGTTTCTCAGATCAGTTTGGTCGATACACCACCCACACAGAGCCCTTAAACGGTTAAAGTGTCCCAAGATGAATCTCAGCATATGACGATGGATTGATCTGGTCATTGCAAAATGGACCCATTTACTTTCTTTAAAATGTCCCTGGTCTTAAAGTCAACATGAAACACCCATGCACATTTTTTCTTTACCTTTTAATATTGAAAACAATATAGCATTGTATGGCACATGCTTTAATTTAAGAGTGATAAAGAAGAGTGGGAATGGGAAGGGTTGAAAAGTAAAAAGGCATTAGCCGAACAGGCCAAAAAGGAAAGTTGTTTCACATAACAATTTCTTTTATTAAGAATAACATGAACTAATGGAAAATTCACAATTAGATTAGGAACATGCATTAAGAAAGCAAACAGACTCCATTTTGATTTCATGTTGACTTTAAGCTATACAGCCATTTGAGTACAATCAGTTTTTGTTAGTGTATCATATACGTAAGTTCATTTCACTGTTTCTTTATTGTTTATGGATTTATTCTTGCACCATTTGTTCTCTTTTTATGTATTATTATCATTTTATTTTTTTGTTTGTTTGAGTAATTCAGGACAGTATTATTTTGTGTACATTTTTGGAAAATGTTTTGTTTAGCTAATTTGTGTGATAACTTTACTGATAATCTTATGGTGGCTGATGTGGTTCAGAGTTGAAAACCATGAATTATTAAACTAAAAAAGGGGGTGGAAATGCCACTGAGGTATGGATGAATTCAGTTCTATACATGCAATACAAGATGCAAGAAAAATATAAGGTATTATCATGCACTAGCACAAAATGTGTTGAAATAGAAACCCCCTTGGCAGCAAGAGCACATCAGCTAGCACCTTATGTTGTGTGGATGTGACTGTGGTTGTCGGAAACAACAGCAAATAGTTTATTAGTGGATGGAGCAGTACCAGGGGGTCTACAACCTAAACACATCTGCTGGCCAAACCGGGATGATTCTCCCACAGCAAGTGAGTGATACTGCACTCTCATGAATATTACATGGGTAATGATTTTCAGGTTGCCATATGTATACAGTTCCAACTTTTTACATTTTTCTGAATGTGTGAATTTTCCGCTAATTAATGCATTTATATTCAAGTTTTTATTAGCCATTTCCAGCCAAATATTTTTATGTGAATTTTGGTTTACACTTTATTTCGATGATCCACTTCAGACATTCTACTAACTATAAGTAACTTTGCAACTACATTATTAGGTTAAAGGCCTGTTCACACCAAGAACAATAACTATAAAGATAACTATATTTGCGTCCACACCACCGAACGATAACGGTCTGTTTATTCTAAGCTCACACGCTGCGGTTTTAAAGTGTGTACAACATGTTTTTGCTGTTCTTGTTACATTTACACAGCTTTAACCAGCAGATGTCCTCAGCATGCTATGTTTCGAGTGAATAGCTAGTGTAATCGATCTAATCTAACAGTGAATTTAGCTTACAAAGTCAATATAGTGGAATAAAAACAACACCTAGTCTTTTTCACTGCAACTTCAAAGGAAGCTTGACAATGGATACCCGGGGATAATTTTTACGTTACACTGTTTGCTAACCAGGCATAATGATCTCATCCTTAATCCGCTTGTTAAGTTGTGACGTAAGAAACGCCGTTTCTGATTCCAAGCCTCGAGTCGTTTCACTTGAGAATGCCATCTCGACAGCCATTTATGAGCGCTATTTATTCCTATTAAACATTTAACATTTTAAAAAGTTAAACATTAAAAATACAGTCTACACAACATTCTCCGTCACAGATATTAATGTTTTAACGATTTATAAAAGATTAATCACTGTCTGGCCATCTGGGATTTTGGTATGGAGATAAAGGTTATGATTATAATTTTTTGGTAGTATTACAGCACATTGTGTGTGTATATTAGCACCGTTTGTTGTTTCTTGTGGTATGAGATAGAGCGTTTGGACCCAGAAGTGCTGCCACGTGACGTCAGACTTAACAACCGAATACTTCTTACCATTTATTCTGATGGTATGACCAATTGTTTTCCATATATCCAATTCTTTAAAGTATCCTTGAAAAGGGTGGTTGACTTGTCAAAAGTGGTGGCTTTGGACCTTGGCGATTTCTTCTCCGCAATGTTGTCTGCCATTTTAAATGCGCGAGCCCTTAAATTAGAACAGATTCTGATTGGCTGTCAGTGTTTTATCGTTCAACAGCTGGAAAAAAAATCTTTCTGAAAGGGATCCCAACAGTATCGCTTTTCTAAATGGTTATCGTTGTAGCTGGGGTATGGACAGTGCTATTATATTTAGAATGGTTTTTAGAACTATATCAAGTAAAGTCAAGTCAAGTCACCTTTATTTATATAGCGCTTTTTACAATGCAGATTGTGTCAAAGCAGCTTTACAGTGATAACTGGTATATAATTTTGGCTGCACAGCAGCTCTAAAGAAAATAGTGGCATTGTCCATCTTAAGTAAATTCAGTATTGATTCATTCGGTTGTAAGAATCAATAGTTATTAATTTAGTTAATTTATCTATATCAGCACTGGAGTGAACAGAGATGTCATCATCCAGCTCAGTTCAGTTCGCATACAATGGTGTCAATGCAGGCAGATCAAAACACTGTTAAATATCAAATGTCAAGTGTCCCCAACTAAGCAAGCCAAAGGCGACAGCGGCAAGGAACCCAAACTCCAACAGGTGACATCAGGTGGCAAACAGGTGTTAAAATGGAGATAAAAACCTTGGGAGAAACCAGGCTCAGTCGGGGGGCCAGTTCTCCTCTGGCCAACAGCGAACAGTGCTTTATTATGATTCAGGCAGCTATCATAAGTCCAATTGGGATCGCAACAGTCAAAGTATTTATTCCAGTTCCATCCAGTTGAGGATCATATTCATCATGACGGTATGGACGGTTTGTTGAGGAACTGGCTGTCGTGTTGATGAGGCCTTCACAGTGGATGATCTAGTTGACTCAATCTCTGCTGACACTTCAGGGCTGCGTTGTGGTCGTGTCAAGGCGCAGGTCCTCGATCTCACCTGGATACGGTCCGGATCCGGCTGACTATGGTAAACCTCGGAATAAACAGAGAGATTAATATTAGCGTAGATGCCATTCTTCTTCTGATGTAACGAGTACATCTGGTGTTATAGGAAGTGTTCCAGGTTCCGGCTGACCTAATTTATGCAGCCTAACAATCCTTTAACGGATTTGAAAACATAAATTGATAATGTGTTACGTGTATGCCAGGTTAAAGAGATGCGTTTTTAGTCTAGATTTAAACTGACAGAGTGTGTCTGCTTCCCGAACAATGCTAGGAAGATTGTTCCAGAGTTTAGGTGCCAAATAGGAGAAGGATCTACCACCTGCGGTTGATTTTGATATTCTAGGTATTATCAACTGGCCTGAATTTTGAGATTGCAATAGACGTGAAGGACTATGGTGCGTTAAGAGCTCGCTCAGGTACTGGGGAGCTAAACCATTTAGTGCTTTGTAAGTAATTAGCAAGATTTTAAAATCAATATCGTTATCTTTATAGTTTCTTGGTGTGAACAGTGGATGTGATTGGATAACTGGACTAACCAGTGGACAGTTTCATTGCACAGCATCTCAAATGTTGGTTTGGTCATTCTGAAATGCCTGAGCCAAAGTCTGTCATCAGAATGGTTGAGTGCAAATCCCTTCCAGAACACCAGGTATCTGAAAACAAGATAACATTACAGTATCTATTGTGTTTTGTCTGTATATGCTCTTCTCAGATTGTAGCAACTTCCATTTTTATATTTAGATATTTTGCACCAATTTCTAGAAAGTGTTGAATTCGATCTTGAACAGAAACAGTGCTTGATTCGCAAATGTTTTATGCAATATTCCAAATGTTGCGTATATGTTAAATTCACAATTTTGGATGGAAATGTAGGTTTTGTGGAACAAAAGATGGGTTAGTTTTAGATTTTGGTTCAATTTTGTTCTTTTTTTTCTTTTTTAAATATCATTCTTATTTTCATAATTTTATCCAACAACTATCTTTTGATTGCAAGATGTTTATTTTTAGTGCTCCTTGCTGAAAGCATCATTATTATTGCTCTAAAAGCATTTCATCACCACTCTTCCCTATTGTTAGTGCTTACTAATTATCAAAGTTGCACATGTGCAATGGACTTTAATATCTCAAATCGGCTTTTTGAAGAGGAAGTGTTGTTTTGTTTATAGGATTTACTTTAAACCAGGTGAAAAATTGTGTTTTTGGTGTCATTTCCACTGTAATGTATAAATAACGTCTGCATTTCCAGAATTCCTGTTGTTCGTTAGTTTTGATGTCTGCAGTTTGATCAGTATTGATTGTGATGCATTACCACAACAGAGCTGCACCTGCGCTCCCTCAAGCCGGCATGCTCTCATTTTAACCTCTTTTTTCTGTCCTTTCCTCCCTTTCTGTACCTCTTGAGACAGGTTTGATTGTAAAGCACTCATTTTTCTCAATTATCAAGAGATATATACTTGCGTCAGCACTCCAGACCGGTCACAGATGATGCCACGTCTAATTTTTACCTCCCGACTCTATGTTTTCTCCATTGAGCCACATGTTTGATTTATTCTAAACTGTGTGAGTTAGACCTCTGTATGTTGCAATTGCATAGCAGGATTGTTTAGTCAGTGTTAGTTTGACCTCAAATGATGTTTTGTATTATAGAAAGGACGAATCATATAATTCATTTTTTAATATATTATTTTTTCCACATAGTTCACAGTTAGTCAGACATTTTGTGCCACAAACAGTCATTATTTAGATTTGTATGACCATTTCCCGCCTTCTTTCTGACTCTTAGAATTAAATCTGCAATTTTTGCTTATGCTATACACTCTTCGCATGTGAAATTAGATTTTACAAGCTGTAGTTTTGCTGTTTAATGTTATATAAAGTATTTTTTTACTGTTCCATCCAACGGCAGCCTCTTTGTAAGAAGCCTCTTCATTAGAACCATGACTTCATATGTTGAAATATATATTGATTGAGTGAGGCATTTTTACAACTTACTTTTAGTCTATTTCACTTGGGAGAAAGGTTAGAATTTTGAAAGTTACAGTATGTCTTCATGGTACAATGAAATCTTTTAACTCTAAAGATCAAGGGAGCTTTGATTCCTCATGATATGAGTTTAATGATTTGTGCTGAACATTAAGTGACTTCAAGGGGTGATAATATTCACTTTTTGAAAATTACAGTATGTTTCTCCATTTTTCTGACCGTTTTTGCCACTATACCAAGACTTTATTATACAAATGAACTCTGTTATAACTGGCTAACTTTGGATTTTGCTTTTTCAGCAAATACTGAATGGATCTGTAAATGTTAATGTGCTTATGATTGTGACATAAAAAATGGCGCATTCAGAAAAATCTGATTTTCCATCATTGGCGTTTTAAATGTTTAAAAGTCATCTGCTGTAAATCAAACGCTTTTCATTCAAAAGAGCATGGAAAATTATGTTTTGCATGATGTCCTCATTAAGATTAGATCATCAGTTTGTTACTCAATATTAAGTCTAAATATTATGCCTAATAAAGTGGCAGAATCATTTTCCGTTTAATTTCTGTGTAGCTCTACTATATATAGTAAATAAAACAAAGATTATTGGAGTGAACCAAATTGGTTTTCAAAACAAGAAGACAAGAAGAAATATGGTCAGACAAATAATCTGGTTTTCCCTTTGAATTAATTTTATTTTTTTGACCCCATTGGCAGATATTTGTTCTTTTTTAAGCATAAACTCACTTGATTTTGATTATTTTTTCCTTTTTTTTTTTTTTTTTTTTTTAAATCTTAAAGGGTTAGTTCACCCAAAAATGAAAATATTGTCATTTATTACTCACCCTCATGCTTTTCCACACCCGTAAGACCTTCATTAATCTTTGGAACACAAATTAAGATATTTTTGTTGAAATCCGATGGCTCAGTGAGGCGTCCATAGCCAGCAATAACATTTTCTCTCTCAAGATCCATTAATGTACTAAAAACATATTTAAATCAGTTCATGTGAGTACAGTGGTTCGATATTAATATTATAAAGCGACAAGAATATTTTTGGTGCGCCAAAAAAAAACAAAATAACGACTTATATAGTGATGGCCGATTTCAAAATACTGCTTCAGGAAGCTTCGGAGCATTTTGAATCAGCGTGTCGAATCAGTGGTTCGGAGCGCCAAAGTCACATGATTTCAGCAGTTTGGCGGTTTGACACGTGATCCGAATCAAGATTCAATACGCTGATTCATAACGCTCAGAAGCTTCCTGAAGCAGTATTTTGAAATCGGCCATCAGAGAGAGAGAGAGGAAATGTCATTGCCTCACTGAGCAATCGGATTTCAACAAAAAAATCTTAATTTGTGTTCCGAAGATTAACGAAGGACTTACGGGTGTGGAACGCCATGAGGGTGAGTAATTAATGACAGAATTTTCATTTTTGGGTGAACCAACCCTTTAAGTTAACAGCACACTGGAATGAACAATGATTTAAATTTGAGGGAACGTTTACACAACATTGTTTTCAACTAAAAACGGAAAACTTTTTATCCATTTTGGCCATTAATTTACACGACAATGGCATTTTAGGGGCCTAAAATGCAAACTTTTGAAAACAGGTTTCAAAGTGCAAGTTTTTGAAAACGATACTGTTATCATCTCAGTGTAAACTACAAAAACACAAAAATTTGTGAAAACGGTGAAATCATGCGCATACATATTACATGTTCAGTCTATAGATGCGTAGTGTTTCTTTACAAAGTGACATCGCCAACTTGTTTTCGTGGATCCATGTAAACGGGGATCATTTTGACAATGTTGTCATCTGTACGTAAAAAACACAAAGGAAAAACTTTTCAGTTTTTGGTACATTGTTATCGTGTAAACGTAACCTTAGTCTTTTCATGGAACATGGAGTCATATGGTAAACTTGTGCATGTCTCAACCATCTACAGCCATGCCCTTCCAGTCAGGTCAGGTACTATATAGTGATCTCTCCCCCTCACCCCGAGCTTTCCTCCCTGATCCTGCACAACAGTCACCTGCGGTTTCAATAATGGATAGGAGTAGACGCACACTTGGAATGAAGCCAGAGACTATGGATGTCCCGTGGAGCCATAATGGAGTTTACTCCCCCATAAAACAGTTTGCCAGCGCACTGTCTGCTGTCCCTGTGCTTATTTATAGCTGTGTTTCATTGAGGTGACACTGATGGAGAAGGGCTGTTGACTTTTCCTCACCAGTGAGTCGGTTCAATCAGCCTGTGTGAGGCACAGAGGGAATGCAGCACTACTGACGGCCTGAACACACTCCGGCTCCGTCACCCAGTAAACGAGCGCTGGGCCTCAATGCCAGCTGCCAAATTCTCCATCATTCCTGATGTTTGGATGGGTCCACTGCTGTACGTACTGTGAAAGGAGATAAGTCAGAGAGAAATATGTTTATATGGTGAAAGAAGGGGAATTTTCTGATGGGGTAGACATTTTTTGGTTTAACACAATTTGAGAGAGGAAATAATTTTCTGACTTCAAGTGTTGATGATTGGTAATATTTTAATGGGACAAAATATTTTGCAGAAAGAAAATGAAGCCTACATTAAAGGCCATTATTAGTTTTGACACTGGGACATTTATAACCGAAGCTCTCTGACTCTTCCAGTTCAGACAGGGGCGCCCCGAACCGAACTTAGTGTTATTTTTATTTCTTATGTATATGTTGTGATTATTTTATGATTATTTTAACTCCTTGTCTATGTAAAGCACTTTGAATTACCATTGCTGAATTACCAAAGCTGAATTTTCCAATCCGATCTCATGGCAAATCATACGTATTTTACGAGTAGGCTAATTTGTATGAATTTGTAAGACCTCACTCGATTTCATACGTTTTTTGCTAAATCGTATTTATTTTACGAGTTTCCAAATTCGTATGAATTTGTACGAATGACCTACCACTAACCCCGCCCCTAAACCTACCCGTCACTGGGGTTTAGATAAATCGTATGAATTCATACGAATTAGCCACCTCGTAAAATACGTACGAATTGGTCGTGGGATAGCGTTGGAATTTTCAGCATCATTACTCCAGTCTTCAGTGTCACATGATTCTTCAGAAATCATTCTAATATAATATACTAGTGTTAATTAGACTAAGACAACTGTGTTAACGGCGTTAAAATAGCTGTGACTCATTGTTATTTCTGTAGGGATTGAAAAAGGTGTCCTTCTACTGTTAAAGTGCTACACTAAGTGTTGTGTTTTAATAGTTATCATGGTATTGGTGTTGTATTATAGGAACTCAAAACCGGACAAGATAACTGAATCTATTTGTTTCAATTTCCACTGTGAGTGTTCTTGAAAAGTGTCACTTATTCCTTCAAACTTTGCTTCAAGCTAAAACAAAGTTCAAGTCATTGTGGTTTTCTTCCAGGTTATTAATGAGCCTATATTAACAGTTGATCCCAAAATTGAATTTCTTAAGAATCACCAAAAAGCTCTTTTTTATAGTGACCTCAGCTGTGAAGCTGCATCATGTACCATAAAAGTAGTCCACACAACTCCAAATTCATTCCCAGTCTTCTGAAGTCAGACAGGTTTGACAGAAATTCATTTGTGGGTGAAATATCAGTATAACTGATCACTGTTTTTCAAACATATATAAGTGCTCACTCTGTTTCATTGTTAAAATGTCATGACTTGTACCATGCTGGCTATTTTTGTTGTATTATCTGGACAGCTGCAGACGTCATTGGTCAATTCACTATAGAACATGGTTCCCTTGACCCCATCTATTTCAAGACAGGCTGAATAATGATTGAGTATATCTGAAAGATATTTCTCCAGCATCAGTGCATGACTGTGTGAAAAGGGTTTCAAATAATCATTGGGGTATGGGTAAAAAATTCAGGTTTATTTCCAGCCATAGTATCACATTCATGAAATATTCAGGGTTTTCTTGTCTCATTGTCTCTGGTTAAAATAATGAGGGTGCTGGTGATGGAATACAGTCTTTGTTGTTGGTTATTTGAGCTTTGCAGGCAATGCAGCTGAAAACAGGCCACAACAGTAAACCAAAGAGCTTCAGCGATGCCCACAGAACATGTCCAAAATGCCAATCTGAACAACATGATTTTAAGAAACATCACCCAAAGTTTATATACAAAAGTGCGATTATGTAAAGCTGGGTGCACACTGTAAGATTTATAATAGTCCTTCTGCGGTCCTATTGGTTCTTGATTTGGCAGTTGTTGTAGAAGTCACACTGACTGTGTCTCAAAACTTCTGACACTGCCAGGATTTCATCTGAGGTAAAATTTGAACGCAATGGTCATTAATCAAACATGTCAAACTAGCGATCAAAGTCTTTGGCTTAGGATCAGAGGAATCTTTTAGGATTCACAAAATATGTCAAATCATGGCCAAAATCATACAGTGTTCACCCAGCTTTAATTATGTTTGTGCATAAGAAATGTTAATTGTTTGTATGTGTCTTGTAGTGTTAATGCTGACAACAGTAACAAATGAAAATTTTCCATCAACATTTAATTAGTCACATTGAATTCTAACATCTAGGAACACAAATGAAACCGGACATGTTCAGCTGACATTTCATCTGGCATGTCAAAATTAATGAGGTAACTGGATATGAATAACTTGTTTTCTGTGGCCAAGAAGATTGTATGTGACAATTTGCTAGAGGTCATGTTTATTATATTCAGAAATGTTTCATTGGAAATTGATTTTTATTAACCTTTCCACAATAATGTCTTTTATTTCAATATCAACAAAAACAATTAGCAGTAAAATCAAATGTTTGTAGATTGAAAGATCTGAGGTAAAAATTAAGAAAATTAACATTTATAATGAAATGGTGAAAAATGTCAACATAATAACATACATACTCATGTCTCAGCAATAAGGATGGCATTGGAAAGATTGCTTTCCCTTTTTTGTCGCCATTTCTTACATCCAAAGATTATGTATTAATGTCTTGAAAACAAACATTTGAATTCCTAGGAAGTTTTGAACATTGTTGTTCATTCTGCTGATTTCAATGTCACCAAGGTAACGCTAGCTGGCTAAAATAAATTATTGAAATCGTGAGAATGACTTTGCAATGGTGGGTTTTTCAAATGTGTTGAAAATTATATCCAAATCTGTAGTATTTTGCATTTTACTTTCCATTAAATGTTGGAATTAATGGCATATATATTAACGTCTTAATACATTATAATCTTATATAACATATTTTGCAAGTAAAACAATGTTTGTTTGTTTTTGACACAAAGTAAATGCAGTGAAATAGCTGGTCCCACTGACATTGTCAACAGAAAAAAAAGATATTTTTGAGCCCTGAATATGATTTTTAGTGTGTATATAAGCTGACAGAAAATGTAAAATTGCATTTCAACCAGAATAAATAAAATAAAATAATTTATTTAATCATACTTGGAAATAGCTACATGAATTGAATGTAGCCAAAAACATCTAAACAGTCCTTTCATTTAAATGTCTCTGTAAACAGAATCTACTTGCTCTTAGTTGAGATTTACAACGCTTCGCAGAGCTGTACATGAATTTCCTGTAAAAAGCATCACTTTCATTTTACGATATCATGACAAATTTAATTACAACAAACCGTTAGACAACATTTGAAAAATTCTATCGACACACAACACCACTTACTGATTCTCACAGATGCTGTGGAGAATCTGTCTTAGGGTACGTTTACACGACAACAATACACTAAAAACGGTGTATGTGTTTTCATGTACACGCGACAACATTGTCAAAATGATCCCTTCGAAAATGACTAAATTATTCATGCCAGGCCAGTAGTTGGCGATGTCACTTTGTAAAGAAACACTATGCGCCTATAGACTGAACATGTAATACACATGCACATGATGTCACCGTTTTCACAAATTTGCATTTCTGTAGTTTACATTGAGACGATAACGGTATCGTTTTCAAAAACGTACACTTTGAAACCTGTTTTCAAGTGTAAATAAGCGGCCAAAACGCATAAATAGTTTTCCGTTTTTAGTTAAAAACGGTGTCGTGTAAACATTCCCTTACTCTGGCAAAATGATTTCACTTCTACGGTCACTTTCAACACAGCGCCAGGCAAATCAACATCTATTTACAATTATTATAAAAATCATTTTCCACCTGTGTGCACAGGTCAATGGCTTTAGATGCTTTTATCAAGTCAAACTCTGTTTTGTCATTTCGGAACCTTGTTATACTCAAACCGGAGATTAAGAGCTTCAATATGAAACACACACAGTTAATTACCAAACCGCTGCCCAGACCCAGCTGGTTCTGTATTTGTTCCTTTGTTTGAAAGTCAGTATTGAGAAGCAAACAGCGACACTGCCCTTGGCATTTGGTCAGACATATGGGCAGATGGTATCACTCCGTATACGCTGCGATAAACAGTCACAGGAAATCAGTTCACAGTAGTTTGGAGACTTCACGTCCTTGTCTGCAAACACTCATCTCATCTTCCTCAGACGCATTCTGTTCTCCTTGTCCCGCTTCTTCAATGTGCTGATGAACTGGCTGAAAAACAGTTCCTGGTCTTTCCTCTTCAGAACTTGTTTGAATCGAGGATCTTTTCCGTACTTGTCCGAAAACTCTTTAAATGTTGACCTACAAAAGAGAACATCAAAATGAGATCCTTGACAGTCGTCAGATGTTTTATGTAAGAGGTCTGATTGATGTGGTTTTCATGGCTTGACTTTAAAAGCCTTCTCATTGAGGAGATTGTGCAGCCGTGAGTCTCAAGTCTGGAGAAGAGCTGAAAACACATGAACCTGCACAATATCACAAGGAAACCACTCATTTTGATGCATTTGCTATCTTCTGAAATCTTTAATTGAATAATTTGTGCTAGAGATCTAGTGGTTGTCAGTGTGTTACTAGAGCATTTCTAGTCGATTGCTAGGGTGTTTCTATGATTTTGCTAGGGTTTTCTAAGCACATACTGTAGCTATGCAGTTGCCAGTGTGTTCTGGATAATAACTAGATGATTTCTAGATAATTGCTATGGTATTGCTATTGTTTTCTAAGCACACAACTATGCAGTTGCAGTTGCACCCTATGCTAGGGTGTTCTGGGTCATTGGTTAGATATCACTGAGAACTGTGTGAGAACTTGCAATGAAAGCATGCTGAGGAAATGTTTAATGCAAACATATACGTAGATCTATTTTTTTTTCTTTTTCTTTTTCTTCTCCAGCGCAGAAACACCAAATGCCAGGTATGTGATGTTCACATATATCTTTGAACATGATTTATTTCCAGGTATAACTGTGTACTCAACATGTGTCTTTGACTCTCATTTATATAGTTAACTATATTCTAAATAAACTACAACCAAAAAATGATATATGTCTTTTGACATTGCATTTTTTCTTAGTTGACTCAGTCATATTCCTCACTGAATGGCTCATTATGTGGCTCATTAGGGGCAGGGTTTTAATCTCCTCAGGTGTGAATCACAGCATTATTCATGAAGATTCACGCCTCCTCACATATGGCCTTCCTAAACAAAAAGTGTCCTAGAAATTTAAAATCAATGCATTGTTTTATATGACTGAGTAAGCAGGATGATTTTTACATCATTCTGAAACAAAAACTCTAGACTAAAATATACAGTCTTGTGAAAAAATGTTTAGTATGTGTTTTGAGGCCTTATTTCAGTGACTTTTTTTTTTTTTTTCAAAAACCATGCATATATGTAATTCTCTCAAAAATACAAACATGTACATACTTGTTGCTCACATATTATTGCAGCCTAGTTTCTGCTGAATACAGCGTAATGAGACTTTTGTCATTAATATGTTTATAAGCAACTGAAAAAAAGCAAAAATGTCAGGGCATATCAAAACTACTACAGGACCCCAAATCAGCCTCAGACCCCAGAGGGTTAAAGGGTTAGTTCACCCAAAAAATAAAAATTCTGTCATTAATTACTCACCCTCATGTCATTCCACGCCCGGAAGACCTTCATTCATCTTCAGAACACAAATTAAGATATTTTTGATGAACTTGTGTGACTCGTCCATAGACAGCAATTTAACAAACACTTTCAAGGTCCAGGAAGGTACTAAAGACATTGTTAAAACATCCCACGTGACTGCACTGGTTCAACCTTAATTTTCTGAAGCGACGAAAATACTTTTTTGTGTGCAAAAACAATACAAAAGTAATTAAATTGCTGTCTATGGACAAGTCAGATACCTCTGGGATTTCATCTTAATTCGTGTTCTGAAGATAAACGAAGGTCTTACAGGTGTGGAATGACATGAGGGTGATTACTTAATGACAGAAATTTCATTTTTGGATGAACTAACCCTTTAATTATTTAAGAGGATCTCTTCTTAAAAACACATTGTTTTGCTTCAAGGACAGGAACTGTCAGTGTTAATATTAGTGCTTCGATTCATGTCTCTTCCATTCCTTTCACTATAAATGAATCAGGCAAAGAATAGAGTAAAAGCGAAAGCCATTCTCTGTTCAACCTGCAAAGAGGCAGACTTCAAGCCGAGAGCTAATCCCTGTGGCGTGTTTGAATTCACTTCTGTCAGAGACCTTTAACAAGAAACAAGGTTATAATCAAATACACAAACTCAAAAAAATGAGGACTCAAACTGCAAAGACCATCAGTTATTAACACCTTTGCAGAATGAATAATCCGCTCTAGAGATGGTTTTTATTAATGCATCAGCAAAAGCAGTCACACCTTTTTCATCTCATATACTGTATAAGCCCACCTGGTTGTGATTTTTGACTCCTCCAGCAGTTTTCTGTATTCTTCTTTCGCTTGCTGGAGTTTGCATTTTTTCTCTTTGTGCTCCTCTTTCATTCTTGCTTTGACAAACTGATCATAAATCTGTGGGCAAAAAAAAAAAGAAGTAAAAATATGTATAGTAAAAAAAAAAAAAAAAAAAAAAAAAAAAATATATATATATATATCTATATATATATATAATGTAAAGATAAATTTAATGTTTATTTATACTACAGGGCTGTTGCATGCATGAATCTGATTGGATGGCAAACGCTCTAAGTTGTGCAATTATTTTCTGGGAAACGCATGTTTCCAGAAAACGCACTATTTTTTCTCCCACTCAAGCACACACACATACAATACGGACACACATTCACACAGAAACGTGTTGTCGGCACTGCTCTGACAATTTTATCAGTAAAATAGTTTAGCATCTTAAAAGCTACATGACATTTCTCACTAGCGAGGTAATAACAGCACTGTTCTCGAAGCAGATAAACTTACAGTTTCGCTATTAGTATAAACCCTGCTGCCGAACACTGTTGAGTGACGCACAGCATAATTAATATTAATTACACACTCAAGTAATTCACATATGCTTAAAAACTACATTAGTCTGCTATCAACTGGGTCAAGCCTCCATTACTATCTCTAAAATTACGTTTTGGAATTAGCAACGCAGGCTTGGGATGAGATGCATAAGAAATTATTTCTACGCACAAGAGGTTTTTAGGGACAAAAACCTATTAATGTCTTAAAATACAACATCTGAACAATGTCTTGAAGTGTGGTAATCATAGTATAAGTGGAATAATTGAGTCCGGGTGGTTGAATTATTAGAAAATAATGCACATGCACTAAAGCTGATGTGTTAGAAGCAGGAAAAATGGGCAAGCGTAAGGATTTGAGCGAGTTTGACAAGGGCCAAATTGCGATGGCTAGATGACTGGGTCAGAGCATCTCCAAAACTGCAGCTCTTGTGGGGTGTTCCCGGTCTGCAGTGGTCAGTATCTATCAAAAGTGGTCCAAGGAAGGTACAGTGGTGAACCGGCGACAGGGTCATGGGCGGCCAAGGCTCATTGATGCACGTGGGGAGCGAAGGCTGGCCCATGTGGTCCGATCCAACAGACGAGCTACTGTAGCTCAAATTGCTCAAGAAATTAATGCTGGTTCTGACAGAAAGGTGTCAGAATACACAGTGCATCACAGTTTGTTGTGTATGGGGCTGCATAGCCGGAGACCAGTCAGGGTGCCGATGCTGACCCCTGTCCACTGCCGCAGGCGCCAACACTGGGCACGTGAGCATCAGAACTGTACCATGGAGTGATGCTTTAGGCAATGTTCTGCTGGGAAACCTTGGGTCCTGCCATCCATGTGGATGTTACTTTGACACATACCACCTACCTAAGCATTGTTGCAGACCATGTACACCCTTTCATGGAAATGGTATTCTCTGGTGGCTGTGGCCTCTTTCAGCAGGATAATGCCACAAAGCAAAAATGGTTCAGAAATGGTTTGAGGAGCACAACAATGAGTTTGAGGTGTTGACTTGGCCTCCAAATTCCCCAGATCTCAATCCAATTGAGCATCTGTGGGATGTGCTGAACAAACAAGTCCGATCCATGGAGGCTCCACCTCACAACTTACAGGACTTAAAGGATCTGCTGCTAACATCTTGGTGTCAGATACCATAGCACACCTTCAGGGGTCTAGTGGAGTCCATGTCTCGACGAGTCAGGGCTGTTTTGGCAGCAAAACGGGGACCAACACAATATTAGCAAGGTGGTCATAATCCTCAAAAATGTAATAGAGTTTATACAGTTGATGCAAAACCTTAGGCATTACCACCTTAGGTACTGTACGCCTGTGGAAGTGTAGAGGTAATGAAGTTTGAAGTTTTATTAATGTATGAGGTTGATTGAGGCTGATGTGAAATCTTTGTGTCATACCTGTTTACGTTCCTCTGGACTCAGCAACAGGTACCGTGGATCAAATACAATTTTGTGCAGTTCTTTCTCCCAGGTGGAGAATGCAGACACCTGTTCAAGATACGCAGGATGAATGACGCTCACACAGAACAAACACGTCAATTACCCACTTCATTACAAACTGCTCCATCTGTAAGATTTTCATGGCCCGCTGAATTTTCACTTTTGGGTGAACTATTGGATTAACCTTATCTATTTTATTCCTTTAAGGCTGAAGTTTCATTACTGTCCCAGAATTACTGAATTTCTCACCCCTCTTTCCAGAAGCATGTCTCTGAAATGGCTGATCCGCAGCTCCAGTGGTAATGATTCATTTTTTTCTTCATCACACTCAACAGGATGGTCCAGTCTTTAAAGTGATGGAGACAAAATACAATAGCTTTAATGCTGTTAATATCTCAGGAGATAATGTCCAATAGACTGCATTGATTCTGCCTAAACTATTACGAAATGATATAAAATGGCTGATTAAAAGAAAAAATGTTTACCAAAGACTTGTCAATGGATAACTCACTCAAATATCTTCTAATATTTTTGGAGTAAATATTGTGTAAATTAAATATTCATGTCAATTCAGCATTTCTGCTTCTTTTGCTATTATTAAATTTGATCATACACTGCAAAGTTTGAACATCTTTTGATCTGAAACGCTTACGATTAAATGTTTGAAGTTTTGTTTAGACAAACATAGATTGTGCCTACGTGCGATTTTTTTTCTTATGGTTTTTCGAAACTAAATGTAACTTTTTTCATTGGACATTAAAAAATCCCTATCAGTCAACCAATATACTGTACAAAAAAAAAAAAAAATGTAATTCAGCTTAAAAACTTATGTTGAGTTGCTGCCTTAAATTTTTAAGTAATCAAATTGGCTGTAAAAGTCATTTCAACTCATTTTTTAAAAATCTTGCCTAGATGAATCTTGTATGACTTCAGTTTTGAAATTGGTTAAATTATTTTGATGAGTTTAAGTAATGGAAAAACATATGTGGTCATGATTTATTGTTCATATAATTTTTTACAAATAACAGGGAACCTCTCCAAAAACAAGTTCAAAGGGTTGTCATAAATTAAATACTCAGCGTAAACAAAATCTCTCAGAATTTTTCTTGAAATGTAAACTGTAAGTTTGTGTTCTTGTCTCTACGCAGACATTTGGGCACACTTCAAACACCCAACTGTTCAATTTAAATCATTACCAAGAGAGACAGATTGAGAAATTCGCATCAAGCTGTGAGTGCAGATGTTGCCCAGAAAAAATCAAAGACTTCCTGTTGAGCTGCGATTATTAAGGTGAGTGACATACAACACATCTGACACGAGATCGTCCTCGTCAATTAAGGCAAACTCAGGATAGATCTCTTGTCATATTTTACATGGCTCGACCCAACTTACTTGTAGCGCTTGGTCTTTGAACTACGTTCCTCTTCATCGTCGTCATCATCATCGTCAGCAGAATTTGAGCCGTCGTCTGTTGATTGAACAAATCAAGCTTTAGAAGTATATAATTAGAAGTATACAAGCTTTAGAAGTATATAATTTGGATTTAACATAACTGTAAACAGATTATCGAAAGAAACAGCGACAAATTAGTAAAAAAATAAGTTGATATAGTTTTATTTATGGACACAAAACCAGCTGTTTGAGATTCTGTACTGATTTACCTGGATCATGCCAGGTTGTTGATCTGAAAAGTACAATGAGAACTAATTTACTCGAACGAACATGTTTAAATTGTAGACGCCAAATAGATTAAGGTCATCAATATAGATAATCGCCATGAAACGCCAATAAAACTAAATCAATAAAGATGAAAAGGCTTCTGGGAAATCAAGCCAACCGTATAATAACTTCCAGACAAGATCCAGACTAATTCAATATTTGCAGAGCCGCTTCATTGGATTACTGCTTTTAGGTAATCCATGAGAACACCAGTTCTGCAGTTTGGTGTGTATTAAACTTTTGCTTGAGCATCATTATCCCACTGAGGATTAAACTTTCAGTCAAGTTCATCCCTTTACACAGACTGTGTTCCTGTATTTCACATCATAAAGTCATGAGTTACACTTTACTGATTCAGCAACTTAATTTCAACTCAAATGAGTCTTACCTTGAGGCTACAGTAGGACTTGCCAACATGATCTCATTAGTATTTGTAAGTGCTGTACTCGACCATTCAAAAGTTTGGGGTCAGTAAGATTTATATATTTATTTATTTGGGGGGAGGCAGCAATTGAGCAGCAAGTCAGTGTATTAGAATGATTTTTGAAGGATCATGTGACACTGAAGACAAGTAATGATGCTGAAAATTCAGCTTTGATCACAGGAATAAATTATTTTTTAACATATTCAGTTAGAAAACAGTTATTTTAAATTGTAATAATATTTCACATTTTTATGCTTACCAACCTTTGGACCATTTGGATACACACTGAAACATACAATATCAACATCTTGACAGCATCTAAATTGTAAACATTTTTACCTTATAACAGGTTCATGGAAATCAAAGGTTGATTTAGATGAGATTGAATTAGAAATCAGATTAAATATATTTCACGGCATCACGTTTTTAACACAGTATATTCCATAACAGTTTCTGTATGTGTTGTTTCTAAAGATGATGATGTTTCAATTATATTTCATGCTTGCTGATAATTATATTCAGTTATATAAGGAGTTCAAATGAGATATCTTTGTTTCTGCCATCTGGATTTCAATTATAAATAAATTTACCATTAAATAGGTCAGAAAACACACTGCCAGCATACTAATTTGTACACTATCTATCCTAAATTGTATCTAAAATTGGACTTAATGTGTCCCAAATCACGTTAGATATGTCTGAATAGTCTTGCTATTTCTGTCCAGAATCATTGAGTCTCACCTTTCTTGCGTTTATGTGGCGGATCCTCGATGATTCGATTGAGGTCTCCACGGTCTTTCAAATCCACTGGTTTCTCCCATACTGACAAATGCATGGTGGGATTGAAGAAGAACACCCTGTCATCGCCTGTCCAAACCACACACCTAGAGAAAAGAGAGATGCTGTCATGTACTCATACACACACACAGAAACACAACCCAACAGCCATTTTTTTTGTTGCCATTTTTACTAAGAAATACCAATGAAGAAAAACACCCCCATCAAGACCAAAGCGACCCAGAGAGAGAGAGAGGATTCGGGGTCACACATGACAGCTGAGAATGACTAAAACCAGATGTGATGAATTTCATCCTTTGATTCAGATTTCGGATGTATTTTTGTCTTTACCAACTTTTTTTTTTTTTTTCCACAATCATCCTTTATCAGTTTCACAAGATTTTTTTTACATGGCTAAAAATCCACAATATGTCCAGAATCAAGTATCTACAAGCCTATTATACGTTTTAGATTACAGTCATAAATCCAAAAGTGACCAATTTTTCGGGCGTTCCGCACTAGATATTCATACCTTATAGTGATAATTTTAGACCCATTTCAGGCCTCATTCAGGGCATGTCGGATAAAGTATTCATGGATTCTGCAGTAGTCTGTGAGGTAATTTGATACAACCTCATGCCAACCATGACAAACCAATCCTGACATTTCATTTTGCTACCCCATCGCATCAGGGAGATCAGCAGTGCCTTCCTGTACCATAAAACTGACCCAATGATATTAAAAAATCTTTGAAATGGAGCATCCGCTCTGCTCATATGCAGTTATTCATAGTGCAAACATATGGTTGGCGCTAGTCACGTGCTTCATTTGTCCTTCCTTGCAAGGATTCTTGAATTTTGAAACCATGTCCATGCAACCTCCATATAAAACAATAACTACAAAATTAAATTTAGAGACCAATTTTATTCTACCCAAAAGACCATTTTATTGCTCAGAGGTTGATGTGTGTAATATTTTTCCCATGCTAAAATACTTCTGTCCCAGCTTACTATGCAGAACAACTATAATCTATTTCTAGGTCAATTCTTAAAAAAGCAAAACACTGTGACTCTGTGCCACTATCCAACTTTATTGGAGCAATAAATCTCAAAGTTTATCCTAAACTGAAAAAGACACAAATGATACATTGATTAATGCTCTTCATTTGATTCTTAAAGGGCTAGTTCCTTGAAATTCTGTCATTAATACTCATCCTCATGTCCTTCTACACCCGTAAGACCTTCGTTCCTCTTCGGAACACAAAGTAAGATAATTTTGATGAAAACCTAGAGGTATGTGACTCATCCGTAGACAGCAATATAACCACCACTTTCAAGGTCCAGAAAGGTACTAAAGAAATTGTTAAAATAGTCGACGTGACTGCAGTGGTTCAATCTTAATTTTAAGAAGTGACGAGAATACTTTTTGTGTGCAAAAACAAAACAAAAATAATGACTTTATTCAACAATGTCTTCTCTTCTGTGTCATTCTCATACGCTGTTTATGTCCAGCACTTCCAGGTTCTGCATCACAACGCCGACTCATTATTGGCCGACTCCGGCGTCGTGCTGCTCACGTGATCAGCTTTGGCCAATACTGAGCCGGCATTCGGACGTAAACACGGAAGCCTTCACTATGCTTACTGCGGTAACTATGTAAGGATAATGACAGGGAAGAGAAGAGATAGTTAAATAAAGTCATTATTTTTGTTTTGTTTTTGTGCACAAAAAGTATTCTCGTCGCTTCATAACATTAAGGTTGAACCACTGTAGTCATGTCGACTGTTTTAAAGATGTCTTTAGTTCCTTTCTTGACCTTGAAAGTGTCGATTATATTGCTGTCTACGGATGAGTCATATACCTCTCGGATTTCATCAAATATATCTTAATTTGTGTTCCGAAGGTGAACGAAGGGTGTGGAACGACATGAGCGTGAGTAATTAATGACAGAATTTTCATTTTTGGGTGAACTAACCTGAATAATCATTTATTCTACCAATGTTTCCTGCATAGCTTATCATTGGTGACAGACCCCGCTGATGAATTTACAGTCTCAAAGCAAAAGATGTCATATAAAAAGACACATTTTTACTGAGTTGTCCTCATGTGCCACGCAGAACAACAACAAACAGCAGGAACAGTCTGATTTGCAAACAAATGACGCTTATGAACCAGTACTTCTGAGTTCAAAAACACAGACTGCATCCGAAATTGCAAACTCTCTTGAGTTGGTACTTTTTTAGAATAAGCACCATAAGTAGTGCCATTTATTTGGAATAAGTACCTACTTTGCGACCGCTAAAAAAGTATGTTCTATATAGTATGAATGTAATCCATGGGCCGTATTCACAAAACATTTGATCTTACCATTAAGAGTTCTCGTAAATTGCAGCAAAAGTTCTTAGCAAAGAGTTTCCTCTTAAAACCTATTCATAAAGCTGCTGAGACCAACTTTTACTAAGAAACAGAGAGAAACCTTAAGTTAAGAGTAAGGGCGGGGTTGATTTCATTGCTATGGACGATGTCAACACACTTACTAACTATGCACACAGTGATTGGCTGATGGGGTGGGGTCTCTGTCGGTGATTTAATCATAGAAATATTGTGGGACAAATAATGATTTTAAAATAAAAATGTTGCCATATTCAAATAAAGATTTTAAAATGTAGACCAAGTGTCACTAATTAAACCAATATATGTTCAGCTAATTGTCAGCCTCTTACATGTCTGCATCTTGAGAGAATTCAGAATTCAAGCGACAAATGATGTTTTATAAACAAAGTTCAGGAGGAGCACATTCAAACGGTCTATCCAATCAGCTGCAGAGGAGGCATATACACAGCCGACTCACCTGTTACCTCGACAGTTTTCTGCATCCCTCCACCACCCAGACTCTCACTCTTGGCTGGTTCCTATTCCCAGTCAGGGATATGCGGGAGTACTCTTGGGGCTAAATTCTGAGCTCGGAGCCCTCAATCCCCTCAGTCAGCATGCCAAATATGCTTATTTTACTCTTTTACTCGATTTGATCATTTGTAAGTGCGAACTCGTGAAAACAACTGCCACAGGAAATCGGACATTATTTTCTTTTTTTATTTATTTAATTATTTATTTATTTTCAAAGATTTTTTGGGGCGTTTTTGCCTTTTTATTATGATTAGGACAGTGAGTAGACAGGAAGTGAAGTGGGAGAGAGAAAGTGGGGGCGGGATCGGGAAAGGCCACAAGCCGGAACTCGGATCACACAAGCTGCCCGGCGCAGATGATAGGACATTATTTACAACTTGACCGCAATGTTTTATTCTCCATTATTCAATGCATTTTGCCTGTACATAAATTAACCTTTATGTTATGTCATCACAGATTAAAATCTCAATGGTGTCTCAATGGTGTACAGTGTCCTTGGGCGGACTGCTGAGGCGGATCACCAGAAACAGCCATTTTAGGATTGTTTGTGATTTGGTCTTAGTGACTTAAGAGTCCTCTTGACTACACCTAACATTTCACAGATTTAGGAGCTAGTTTTAACTCTAAAATGCTTTGTGAAATTCTTATAGACTTAGGACGGACATGGCCATTATTTTCTCCTAAATCAGCAAGTTAGGAGCTACTTTTAAGAGCCTTAAGATGTTTTGTGAATACAGCCCCAGATGTACTAGATTCGCCATGTTGTCATTATCATGTGACCTACCAGTAAAGTGTCCATTGTATGCTTCAGAATCCTGCCAGAAATAGTATGTCATCCGGGTACTTGCTTGCTCTTTTATGAGTACTGTAAATTCGGACAGTAGGTCTATTTTTTTTATAGTAGGTATATAGTATATAGCAGCCATACAGCAACCAGTAGGCTACAACATTTGTGAACCAAACACTTAAGAACCAGGGGCTGTATTTACAAAACATTTTATCTTACCACTAAGAGTTCTCCTAAATGGCCGTAAAAGTTTTTAGTTAAGAGTTTTCTCTTAAAACCTATTCACAAAGCTGCTGAGACAAACTTTTACTAAGGAATAGAGAGAAGTCTAAAGCTAAGAGTAAGGGTGGGGTTGACCTCGTTGCTATGGATGATGTCAACACGCTTACTAACTTTGACCACAGTGATTGGCTGATGGGGAGGAGTCTCTGTCAGTGATTTGATCATAGAAATATTGTAGAATGAGCTATCATGTTGCCATATTCAAGTAAAGATTTTAAAATAAAAATGTTGTCATATTCAAATAAAGGTTTTAAAATGTAGGCTAAGTGTCACTAAATTAACTAGTATGTTCAGCTAATTGTCAGCTTCTTACATGTCTGCGTCTCGAGAGGAATTCAGGCGACAAATGATGTTTTATGAACCAAGTTTGCAAGGAGTGCGTTCAAACGGTCTATCTTCAGTTCGATAGGAAGTATAGACGAAAGCCGAATAGTTTTCTGCATCCCGTTCCTCTCGCTCTCTGCTGGGCTAAATTCCAAGCTCGGAGCCCTGGATCCCCTTGGACAGCATGCCAAATATGCTTATTATTATTTATTTATTTTGTAGTGTGAACTTGTAAAAGCAACTGCCACAGGTATTCGGACATTATTTATTTATTTAAGATTTATTTTGGGTGTTTTATCATAGATTCAAATCTATAAATCAAAATATTTTTTTTGCATTTATGAAGAAAAAGCTTATCACCCAAGGCTATATCACTATTGCCTCAGTGGTGTACAGTGTCTTTGGGTGAAGCAGATTGGCAGCAACGGCCATTAGGATTGTTTGTGGTTTGGTCTTAGTGACTTAGGAGTCCTCTTGACTACTCCTAATGTTTCACAGATTTAGGAGCTAGTTTTAGCGCTAAAATGCTTTGTGAAATACTCTTAGAGCAAAAATTTAGGAGTCCTGAAATTAGGACTGACACGCTCATTATTTTTAAGAGTTTTGGTAACACTTCATAATAACTGCACGCTATGAAGCATTAGTTAAGCATTAGTAAATAGTCAATTCATCACTTATAAAGCATTAATAGACATTAGTAAGCAGTTTATAAATACAGATATAAATGCTTTATTCTTGATTTATAAGCATATCTATAATGTGTTTAATAATTGTATTTTCATACTTTATTAATAATCAATTTATCATTTCTAAATTAAGTATTACATTAATTACAATCCAATTATTTAGTAATAATTATATAATTATATATTTATAATATATATAATAATATAATAATTATAAGATCATTTAGGAAGTGTAAGTAAATGATTAATAAACTATTTAAACATTCATTTATACATCTTATTATTTAGACATGTAGTAATAGTTACTTAGTGTGTTAATAAATGTTTTATTAACACATATTCCTACTGCAATTCATGATTAATTCAGGTAGTTATAAAACATTTAGAAGTGGTCAATTAACTATTTTTGTGAGCTCATCTAAAGTGATCATCTTATGCTTTGTAAAGCTTTTATAAATGAGATTTAAAGGTTCAGTGATCTTCTGCACTGCTGTCCTCTAATGTTTTAAAGTTAGTACTGCGGTAGTTTTGACACTAGGAATATGTGTTAATAAAGCATTTATTAACACACTAAGAAAACTATTACTATATGTCTAAATAATAAGATGCATAAATGTACATTTAAATATTTTATTAATCATTTACTTACACTTCCTAAATGATCTTATGAACCACTGACAACTCCTAAATAACTGGTTTGTGAATAATGTAATACATGTAATACAATAAATTGATCATTAATTAAGGTATGAAAATACAATTATTAAACTCATTATAGATATGCTTATAAATCAAGAACAAAGCATTTATATGTATTTATAAATGGCTTACTAATGTCTATTAATGTTTTATAAACGATGAATTGACTATTTACTAATGCTTAACTAATGCTTCATAGCGTGAGTTATAAAAAAGTGTTACCAGAGTGGTCTTTAATTTACAGAATTAGCTAAGATTTCTTTCAAATGTAATCAAAATGATCATTGCCGAAATGAATCAGAATTGAATCAAATCGAAATTGAATTGAGAACTTGTGAATCAGAATCAAATTAGACCAGAAACTCTATATTGATATAGTTTAAAACATTAACAGGTCTTTTCTAGAACTCTAGCAAAAAGCCAGAGAAGCTGGAGACTTAAACAATAATCTCAGTTTGCACATTTAATTTCTGTCAAGCAGAGACATTTGAGACACAAAAAAGATCTCATTTGATCTTTCCTTTGAGTCTAGACTCAATAGGCTTTTATGTACCATAGGAATCTAATCCACATCTATATCTGGATAATCACACAACAGCTCCAATTCTGCAAAGCTGGTCTCGTCAACCACATGTTAAAAGCAAAGATTTACCAGTGAAGCCAGTTCGTCTATGTCAACAAAAGCTGAATGCGATAAGCCATGACGCCTGCTGGGTTTCAAAAATGTCTCTGTGTGTATGTTTGTGTGTTTGTTTGCAGGGAAGGAAAGCCCACACTGCTTTGGCAGAGAAAAATGGAAGTCTTGCATAACACATTGTCCTAATGCAGGTTTTCGATTGGATGTCACAGCATCTGTTTAGTGCTGGAAGTTTGCCATGTGCACTGCTGTATTTTATTCAAGCATGTATTACTGTCATCAAACAGTTATACAGCAGCATGCATCATTTAAATGGTGCTAAAGCTGCTGACATTTATGACAGAATGAGAGGAGATAAAACAAACATCTTTATATCACTAAATAAGAACAAAATGGCTATTAAAGCATTCCAAAACACAGGAGAAAAACACTGCACTTACAATAGTGGCATTTTAAAGTGCAGGTTGACACAGAGACAATTGCAAGAGAACAATCGATCGGTCATTATCTTGCATGCAGAGAGTCATTTATTATCAATAAAAATGCATCAGATTGATGGTGAATCATATTTGTGCAGACAAAACGGATAGTTACCATGGTGATCCAGGTATAGGCGTGGATGCAACTGGCCGCTTGTCTTTGGGCAAGCTGTCCTCATCCATACTGACTTTAAAAGGCTCATCCTGGACACAAACACACACACACAAACAAACAGAAAGGATATACTAGCATGACATAAGGGCATATGATGTTGTCTGAGTGGCCAAAATTGCCATGTGAGTCTTTTTACAGGATTCAGGATATGATTAGGGCCAAAGTCTGAGAAAGAGGCATGCTTAAAGGGATAGTTCACCCAAAAATGAAAATAATGTCATTTATTACTCACCATCATGTCGTTCTACACCCCTAATACCTTCGTTCATCTTCGGAACACAAATTAAGATATTTTTGATGAAATGCGATGGCTCAGTGAGGCCTGCATTGAGAGCAAAGCCACCGAACCTCTCAAGATCCATAAAGGTACTAAAAAAAACATTTTTAAAACAGTTCATGTGAGTACAGTGGCTCTACCTTAATATTATGAAGCGACGAGAATACTTTTTGTGCACCAAAAAAAACAAAATAATGACTTTTCAACAATATCTAGTGATGGCCGATTTCAAAACACTGCTTCAGAGCTTTACGAATCGAATCACTGGTTCAGATCGCCAAAGTCACGTGATTTCAGCAGTTTAGCCGTTTGATAGGAGATCAGAATCACTGATTCGAAACAAAAGATTTGTAAAGCTCAGAAGCAGTATTTTGAAATCGGCCATCACGAGATATTGTTGAAGTCGTTATTTTGTTTTTTTGGCGCACAAAAAGTATTCTTGTCGCTTTATAATATTAAGGTAGAACCACTGAACTCACATTAACTGTTTTAAATATGTTTTAGTTCCTTTATGGATCTTGAGAGGTTCGGTGGCTTTGCTCTCAATGCAGGCCTCACTGAGCCATCGCATTTCATCAAAAATAACAACATGAGGGTGAGTAATTAATGACATTATTTTCATTTCTGGGTGAACTAACCATTTAAGTCAACAGCAAACAGCATTCACAAGTTATTTTACTGCGTAATGTGACATTTGAGTAAAACAGAATGAAAAAAATTAAAGATTATTTACAATTGCACCAATCAATCACGCACAGAAAATCAATTAATGTGTATGAAGAAAGTAAAATTCATGATGACACTGACTTTAAGAAGTCCATCAATTTTGTAAATTTTATCAGAGGTCACATTCTGAATCTATACACTGCAAAGAAATGATGTTCTTCCTCAGTATTTTTGTCTTGTTTTCCAGTACAAATATCTAAACATTCTTAAATCAAGATACATTTACTGGAGAAGCACAATGGCATTAGATAACAAGTCTTGTTTTCTGAAGAAATTGTCAAAGTTAAGCAAATTCATGCTTAAAACACGAAAAAATATCTGCAGAAGGCCTATGTAATATTGACAGCTGGTTGAAATGGGTACTGCAGTCCAAATTCAAAATATTGGAGAGAGTTGTTTGCCCCGCCCCCTCCTCCTCAGACTCAACACTCACTCGGGTTGCCAGATTGAGTACACACAACAGGAGCGAGCGCAATTGACAATGGAAGGCGAGAAGACTTAATACACACTGTAAGCTGATGAGTTGATTTATCCGCATTTTAATATGCTCCTGTTCATAGAGATTTTTAGCTGGATGCCGAGGCTTTTTAGGTCAGCTAGAATCTGCAATCTCTGACCCAGTTTGTTTGCAGGCTTCCATGGCTGCAATGTTTTGGCAATCTGGGGTGCCGAAATACTATTGGTTAAATTGGTAGTGGGCACACAGACTAAAACAAAAACAGACATTCCGACACGGAACGCACATTTCAAAGTAGAACAACTGGCTGTAGCTTTGTTTTTCGGAGATATAAGAATGTGAATTTAGCATGTTTCCTAGACATCTGCAAACATATTATAGTATTTTTATGCTTTACTACAGTCAAAAACTTTAAGTTGATTTTTCTCACCCCATTGGCAGATATTTGTTCTTGTTTTAAAGGGTTAGTTCACCCAAAAATGAAAATAATGTAATTTATTACTCACCCTCATGTCGTTCTACACCTGTAAGACCCGTTCATCTTCGGAACACAAATTAGGATATTTCTGATGAAATCCGATGGCTCAGCGAGGCCTGCATAGACAGCAATGGTACTTCCTCTTTCAAGATCCATAAAGGTACTTAAAACATATTTAAATCAGTTCATGTGAGTTCAGTGGTTCTATCTTAATATTATAAAGCGACGAGAATATTTTTTGTGCGCCAGAATAAACCTCAAAATGACTTTTTAACAATATCTAGTGATGGCCGATTTCAAAACACTGCTTCAGAGCGTTATGAATCTTTTGAGTCGAATCAGTGATTCGGATCGCGTATCAAACTGCCAAACTGCTGAAATCACGTGACTTTGGTGCTCCGATCCACTGATTTGATTCGTAAAGCTCCGAAGCACTGGAGAAGAACCAGTGTTATGAAATCGGCCATCACTAGATATTGTTAAAAAGTCGTTATTTTGTTTTTTTTGACGCACAAAAAATATTCTCATTGCTTTATAATATTAAGGTAGAACCAATGTACTCACATGAACTGATTTAAATATGTTTTTAGTACCTTTATGGATCTTGAGAGAGGAAGTACCATTGCTGTCTATGCAGGCCTCGCTGAGCCATCGGATTTCATCAAAAATATCTTAATTTGTGTTCCGAAGATGAACGAAGGTCTTAGGGGTGTAGAACGAGGGTGAGTAAATAATGACAGAATTTTTGGGTGAACTAACCCTTTAAGTACAAACTCACATAATTTAATAGATATTAATAGATATTACGTAAGTAATAGATATTTGTACTGGAAAACAACACAAAAATACTGAGTAAGAAAGTCATTTTTTGCAGTGTATAGCATTCTGGATCAACATATGAATTCTGTTTTATTAATTAATATATTTTTTAATAAAGGTTTTCAGCTGTGATTTATGTCATCATGGAGGAATCAATTCCATCTAAAATAAAAAAGTAATCAGTTCTTAATCCAGCAACCACAATTTTGCAAGCATACATTTGCAATCCCCGAATGCATCATGTAGAGCTCAGTGAAAACATGCAAGCGTAATGTCATTTAATATACTTACTTGATTCAGTACTGAAAGTTATCAATACAATAATCAAAAGTCAATTATTTTACCCAATATTTATGTGACTGATGTATTGTTATGCTTATAAGAGTATAATATTTTTTTTCTTTTAGTAACATCACTGTATATGCAGCTTTTTCAAAGTCACTTATGAAATCAAGTCTCTCATTTCAGTTCATTTGCAGCAGCATTTTGGAACAGAGCGCATGTGTTTTTTTTCTGATATGTAATCATGCAAGCAAAGGGAATCACAATTATCTCACCCCAAACATGGGTTACAAGGTTAATAATAAAATATAGTGCTGATTATCAGCCTGATAAATGGTCTAGATGCGTTCAGCCTTGAACATACACTCAGAAAACAACCAATTACCCAGTCCCCGCACGACCGAATCATGCAGATTACCGATTCTCCACATAGTCTCCAGTCTTGCACACTCTTTATGGTCAAATGAATTACCGTTCTGGGGGAATTTCACTAATTAATCTGGCTGAGAAGATTTTAAAAGCCGTCACCTATGGGGACACTGTGGTACAGCGCACTTCAACAAAAGCGATTATTAACTCAATCTTAATTGGACTCCAAATCTGATTCTGCCCACAGTGTGACCTTTTCCACAAATCAGTTCGATATTCTTTCTTCCTCTAAGACAATCCAAAACAATTTTCATGAGGATCAAGGTCTGGCAACAAATGAACCGAATGGCAATGGCAATTATGTTGATGTTGCCTATAATGTTATTTTAAAAATCAAATAGCTAATGAGAGAAAGTCAAAGATTACAAACCTCAGCTTTAGCCTCTGGGTTTGGACCGCGGCGGAGCACTAAGGCGTCTGTGCAGGATGGCTTCTTTAATTCCAGTATCTTATCTGAGGACAGAGATAAATGCTCAATATCCCCTGTTGCCCCTTTTCAAATCCACATTGTTTCTTCAGACAATCAGCACCTCATCAATGGTAAATATAGTTCAAATACAAAAGAGTAAAAGACAATTCCCTCTAAATGGATGACAGACATTCTAATTAAGCCCTCAAATAATCACTTCATCTACTAATCAAATGGTGAAGCATCCAAATTCATCAATGAAATCTCATTATTGCAAATCAGTTTATATTGAGAGCTGTATTTCATTGTGTCTTCTATTTTAAGCTGAGCAATCATCAACGAAAGAGGGGTGCTTTCATTTGCATACATGAATATATGCGTTTAATTATAGTTATGTTCATATGTGTAAATGACAGTATTTTTCTCTGCTTGATTGCTATTCCTCATGCAATTCCACCACTAGTGAAAATGCTTTTGTTTGTTTTTTTGTATTTTTCTAATTTAATATTAAGCATTTAATTATGAAAATTGATTAGTGACCTATAAATTATTGATTAGAGAGATTTGGCTATACTTGTGAGGGCCAAATATTCTCACTTATATAGTGAAATATTATGACAACCGACTAAAAAGGCTTATAAATTGTCCAAAACAGGTTTTTATTTAAATCTAGTGTTTTGCACATGTTTCTGACATCGAAAATATCATTAAAATCATATAAAATCAATGGATGTATATGTAATGTCCTCACTAATACAGTAAAACAAACGTGTGTGTGTGTGTGTGTGTGTGTATACTGTATATATACACTATATTGCCAAAAGTATTGGGACACCCCTCAAAATAATTGAATTCAGGTGTTCCAATCACTTCCATGGCCACAGGTGTATAAAGTTAAGCACCTAGGCATGCAGACTGCTTCTATCCAATGGACAAGTCTGGGTTTGGCGGTTGCCAGGAGAACGGTACTTGCCTGACTGCATTGCGCCAAGTGTAAAGTTAGGTGGAGGGGGGATTATGATGAGGGGTTGTTTTTCAGGGGTTGGGCTTGGCCCCTTAGTTCCAGTGAAAGGAACACTTAATGCTTCAGCATATCAAGACATTTTGGACAATTTCATGCTCCCAACTTTGTGGGAACAGTTTGGGGATGGCCCCTTCCTGTTCCAACATGACTGCACACCAGTGCACAAAGCAAGGTCCATAAAGACATGGATGAGCGAGTTTGGTGTGGAGGAACTTGACTGGCCTGCACAGAGTCCTGACCTCAACCCCATAGAACACCTTTGGGATGAATTAGAGCGGAGACTGTGAGCCAGGCCTTCTCGTCCAACATCACTGCCTGACCTCACAAATGCGCTTCTAGAAGAATGGTCAAAAATTCCCATAAACACACTCCTAAACCTTGTGGAAAGCCATCCCAGAAGAGTTGAAGCTGTTATAGCTGCAAAAGGTGTGGGCCAACTCCATATTAAACCCTACGGATTAAGAATGGGATGTCATTAAAGTTCATGTGCACGTAAAGGCATATATATATATATATATATATATATATATATTCAGCTTTGCAATCACAAGAATTTTAAAAGTTTTTTTTTAATTATTTTTTATTATTACTACTGTTTTTACTGTATTTTTGATCAAATGCAGCTGGTTTTGATCAAATTATCACGGTGTGTGTGTGTGTGTGTGTGTGTGTGCGCGTGTGTTCGATACTTACTGCCGTGTGTGTGCATACTTGAATGGGGGAGAGCACAAATTCTGAGTATGGGACACCATACTTGGCTACACATCACGTCACTTTCACTTTCACTTTCATATGCAGTATACAGTCCAAGCAATTAAATGCTGTTTGCTCTTGATGAATATTGACAGAACATTCAGAAAATCAATAATGTATTAAAAAAAATTACAAGCAACATCAAAAAGTTATCAAAAGACATTGCAACATTCTGAAGAGCAATTGATAAGCGTAAATCTTATTACAACAACCACATAACAGCTGGCAGGCAAATCAATAAGAAAACAACACACTGAGACTGTCAGTAATGGTAGAATCATTATACTCTACAACTTCAGTCTCTTAGATAGTTTGAATACACTCAAACTAAGTCTGCCCCCAAAATGATTTTCACTTTATCTCCATGGAAAGGAATGAAATTAGATGTGGCAAGCATAAGGTAGAGTGGAAATCAAATGCGCTGCTTGATCTTTTGTCCTGCATGAAATTAAACTCAAACAGGCTGCATACTGAATTCAGAAGCTTAGGATAAAACAACAAAGAAACGTCAGGGAGAAATAGATCCTGCGCAGAGGTGTAAATGGGGATTGCTAAAGGTTGTCTTCATTCTACATATATTATAAAGTCATGTTAAAAGCATGCAAACAATTAATTCTGATGGCTTATCAGTATATATTACAAAAAAAATTATATTTGAAAAATGCAATGACAAATGAGATTTGAGAAAGAGAATAATGACTTTAATTTCAATATTTTCCTCACACAAAGGCATCAAATGACTTTGAAGAATTGAATAAAGTGCACCAGTTATATGGACTTGCCTTTTGTACTTTCTAAGATCTTGACAGTTTAAACCATCTACTTTCATTTTATTTAAAAGAGCAGCTTGGACATTCATCCTAACATTTCACAGAAAAATCTTGGGTGAGTAAATGATGAAATGTTAATATATGGGTGAAATATTCCTTTAAAACATGTATTGTTTTTAGAAGGATCTGTATTACATATTAGACATATAAACAGCATACATTTAGCACAAAATACAGTTCAAATTTTTGAATGAATGTTTTAATGTTTTAAAGAATGCTCACCAAGGCTGCATTTATTTGAAGTACAGAAATACAGTGATATTTTGAAATATTCTTACAATTTAAAATAACTGTTTTCAAATTTAATATATTGTAAAATGTAATTTATTCATGTGAATAAATTACATTATCACTATCAATGTTAAAAATAGTAGTGCTGCTAAATAATTTTGTGGAAACTGAATGAAAACTTCCTGATAATTTACTCACCCCCATGTCATCTAAGATGTTTATGTCTTTCTTTCTTCAGTCGAAATGAAATTAAGGTTTTTGAGAAAAACATTCCAGGATTTTTCTCCATATAGTGGACTTCACTGGGGACCAATGGGTTAAAGGTCCAAATGTCAGTTTCAGTGCAGTTCTAAAGTAATGCGTGGCGGATAGCAGAACAGTGCATTTGTGGTTATAAAGTATATCCATTTTTATTTCTTTTATATTTTTAAATGACAGATTGATCGCTAGATAAGACCCTTATTCCTCGTGCAGAGCCCTTTGAAGCTGCACTGAAACTGCAATTTGGACCTTCAACCCGTTGAACCCTGTTGAAGTCCACTATATGGAGAAAAATCCTGGAATGTTTTCCTCAAAAACCTTCATTTCTTTTCGACTGAAGAAAGACATGAACATCTTGGATGACATGAGGGTGAGTAAATTATCAGGAAATTTGAATTCTGAAGTGAACTAATCCTTTAATTTATCCTTGCTTTTCTTTCAAAAAACACTCTTTTACTTTTGAGCAGTAGTGTGTGTATACAGTTAAAAGTGGCATAAGGGGAACACGGCTAGTAATGGATTTCCTACAAAACAACTAGCACTGACAAATTCCGATTAAACTTGGATGAAACTGTTCTGGCCCCATAGCAACTCTTTGTATTACAACAAGCAACTGCTTTGCAATAAAGGCTGAATAAAGATTCTGTTTGATTTATATCAGTCATCATCGTTACGCTCGAAGCGTTGACGGGAAACCTCTCATCCACGCCTACACAAACCATTCATCTGTTTCTTCCATGGCACGCTTCCACTCTGAGGTCTTACGTAGATGGAAGACAATGGAGAAGAATATCTGTGTGGCGACTAGTTGAATCACAAGCTGCTTATGCTGCGGTAAGCATAAGGCTGCTGTCTAAAACATGCGGCACACAGAATGCAGAACTGCACAGACTCACAGTGGAAGAAGTTGTTGGTTGAACATTGCTGGACATATCAAATATGATCAGTTTTGTTAGCTAAAGTGTTCAGAGTCAGATCTATCTGGTTTAAAATACAATAGCCTCTTTTCCATGCACCGTCATGCCGAACGGTTCTAAGAACGTTATAGTACGGATCCAGTTATTTCCACTTGAGCTTGTTTCGGCACGGCACCATTACAAACTGTTCTTGGCCCAGAATTCTCAGCAAACATAATTTTAATTTTCTCATTTTAATATTGCATAAATTATACCAATGATAAAACTGCGCTAGATGTTAAGTTTTGTGAAGGATAGCCATGGTAACACTTTAGTTTATGGTCCAATTCTCACTATTAACTAGTTGTTTCTTAGCATGCATATTACTAGGATATTGGCTGTTTATTAGTACTTATAAAGCAGATATTAATGCCTTATTCTCCATTCTACATCCCTTAATCCTACCCAATACCAAAACTTAAAAACTACCTTACTAACTATTAATAAGCAGTGATTAGGAGTTTATTGAGGCAAAAGTCGTAGTTAATAGTTAGTTAATAGTGAGAAATGGACCCTAATCTAAAGTGTGACCAAAGCCACTAGTGAAGCCTTTGGACTGTGTTTATGATCACTATAACATAGAGGTTTTCAATTTGCATAACTGTAAAATATGTATTTTAGGTATGGAATGGCATATTTTGAGTTTTGATATTTGGGATATAGTCATTAGGCTACTTTTGGGCTATTTTTGATTGGCCATTGCGCTAGTCTTGTTACGCAGATCTGGCAACCCTATTTGGCATACACAATGGAAATTCAGCTGTGGGAATGCTAGGGATAGTTCACCCAAAAATGAACATTCTGTCATCATTTACTCACCCTTCAGTTGTTCCAAACCCGATTTACTTCCATAATATTTAATTTTTTCCTGCTATGGAAATCAATGGTTAACGTCAACTGTCTGGTTATCAACATTCTTCAAAATATCCTATTTTGTGTTCAACAGAAGAAAGAAACTCATACAGGTTTGGGCGAGTAAATGATGACATAATTTTAATTTTTAGGTGAACTATCCCTTTAAGAAAGTATGTGTGTTGTCTCACCTGTTGCCCTTTGCTTCTTCCAGTTTCCAGTGAGTAAGGTCACTCCAGGAGCAGAGAGTGATGTTACTGCGGTGATCTGAGAGGGAAGGACGGGTCCCAGCAAGCCTTCCCAGCTGCTACGTGTTCCTGTATGCCACAAAGACAACATGGAAGTAGATTTTACTACGCATGAACCACAGAGACATATTAAGAGAGAGAGAATTACAGATAAAACTGACGGGCAAGCCCTAAATTCAATTCAACTAAAACCAACATAAGGTGATTTTATGTGCTTTTCAGCTGGTCCAGTGTTGATAAACTAGATTACCAGATGGTGGCGCTGCTTTCTATTATCTTGGTAAAGAAAAAAAATCAATGGTTTAAAAACCAACTTAACCAGCTTAAGCTGAAATAAGCTGTTTTTACAGCAGGGATTGCTTTAAGCCATGTTATTTCTTTTTAAACGTGACCAACTGTGAAAAGTAATACTATTAGAGAGATGATGCCAAGGACACTGCAAAATACACAAACATTATGCAGTACAATTCAGTCTGGCTATCCATTTTCCACAAGCTAATAAGGCTATGGATTCTATTCCCAAATCTCAAACCTGTCATAAATAAACCTACAGGAGGACTAATCACTCCTTAGATTGACATCAGCATTGCCTTCATCATTGGGAATCAAAAGAGTGTTTAATTTTACATTCTAACTTATTAAATTCATCAAAGCTTCAATCAAAAGTTGCTCTGACTGATTAAACACTGAAAATGTTGGAAGAGCCTCGAGGCTCTTTCTCATCAACCGGGCCATATTTAACCTTTAATTTTCTAGTGTCTGTCCGAATTCTGCTCAACAGACTCTGCTTCTTCATAAAGGTTAATTACATTTGGCTTCAGCTCTGGGCTGGGCATTGCTGAAATCCAGAGGGGTTGACAGATTGTCAGGTTGAATATGTATGTGCCATTTCCAAGAGCACAGAAAGCAGATGCATTTTTAAAGCATTTGTGATGTTCTGCTTCACAAAATCGGTTGAAGTTATCAAGATTTCGGGATTGTAAATGGCGTTGCCCTTTCTCCTTCTGTAGTTGCCTTTTTAAGCCACAAATTAAGAATGAACCAGTTAAATAATGTAAATTGAAAGAAATTATACTAAAAATAAATCAAAATATTAAAATAAAATAAATATATAAAACAATAAATTGCAAATAAACAAAATAATTATAAACATTTCCAAATGCATTACTTTCACCTAGACAAAAGTACATTGTATGCAAGTGCTGACCAACCCGTATAATGATATAAACTCGCAATTCTGACCTTTTCTCACAATTGCGAGTTTATATCTCACGATATACAGTATAAACAGATATGCGAGATACAGTATAAACTCACAATTGCGAGTTATAAAGTCCACTCAGAATTGCGAGTTTATATTTCACAATTCTGACTTTATAACTCTCAGCTGCGTGTTATAAAGTCAGAATTGTGAGATAAAAAGTTGCAGTTACCTCTTATGTATATATATATATATATATATATATATATATATATATATATATATAAATCCTCCATATGAAATGATGCATGTTGTAAAATTGAAGGGTTAGTTCACCCAAAAAAGAAAAATAAAGACTTTATTCAACAATATTTAGTGATGGGCGATTTCAAAACACTGCTTCATGAAGCTTTGAAGCTTTACGAATCTTTTGTTTCGAATCAGTGGTTCGGAGCGCGTATCAAACTGCCAAAGTCACGCCCCCCCCAGTGGTGAACCACTGAAATTTCGAAACACTTATGGTGTAACGAAGCCTCATTTACTGAAATCACGTGACTTCGGGAGTTTGATGTGTGCTCCGAACCACTGATTTGAAACAAAAGATTCGTAAAGCACCGAAGCTTCATGAAGCAGTGTTTTGAAATCTCCCATCACTAGATACTGTTAAATATGAAAGTCGTTATTTTTTTTATTTTTTTTTGGCACACAAAAAGTATTCTCGTCACTTCAAAACATTAAGGTTGAACCACTGTAGTCACATGAACTGTTTTAAATATGTCTTTAGTAGCTTTCTGGGCATTGAAAGTGTTAATTATCTTGCTGTCAATGGAGGACTCACTGAGTCATCAGATTTTATCACAAATATCTTAATTTGTGTTCTAAAGATGAACGAAGGTCTTACGGGTGTGGTCATTTTTGGGTGAACTAACCCTTTAAATGTAGCAGTCTAGAATAAATCATTACATTTGTTAATATTTCTGACACTGGAACCTCACTTCATTATGAAAGAATATGCTGCTGCGTCCCAGTTCACCTACTTATACTATGCTCTAAAAGTATGTACTGGTTTTGTCTGTCTCGCGCATCCTCCATCTTTGTAGTTTTTCTACCACATTTGTAGTTCTAATTGAATCCTCGTCCATGCGCAATGAGTTGTGGGAAATATTAACTGTTAGAGTGTGGATCTGCACTTCGAATTCTAACCAGAAATAGTAGATCATCTGGGTATCTTTGGAATACTCATTTCAACATACTACGATTTGGAACACACTAATTCTAATTTCAAATACTCGCACGTTATTTTTCTTTAGGATGGATAGTATGTGAATTGGGATGCAGCATCAGTCTCTGTTGTGTCCTGTCAGTTACTTTTTTGAAAAGATGTATAGTGCATTATGGGAGTTAAATGAAGAGGGAGATGATGAGATCTGCTCATTAAAACATTTAATGATGCATGAACTCATGATTTGCATCTGTTCACTGAAACAATACGGCTGATCTTGCCATTGCTTTCATATCCAGGAGACTCACCAACAGACACACACAAAAATGCTGGATTGATAACCTTGGGCAGCTATAGATCATTACTACACTTCATGATGTCTGGCTTGTCTCTAGGTTACTGGGCATTAGCTTTCATTTATTTCACTCAAAGTTGCATATGTTGTGAGGCTTGCGCTGTTTCGCTACTCTTGAGGACGCGTCTCACACATATCTCATCAATCTTGAATTAGCTGCTTGTCTTGTGTATAAAAAGATGAGATCGTTTAATGAGAACAGGCACGCAAGGCCTCGGTTAAAAGATGTCTTCCAGCTTTGTCATTAAATAATTAAAAGCGCATGATCAAAAACCTGAAAACTGATTAAAGCTACCAAAATCAACAGCGAGAGCGTAGCGTTCACTGTCTCTGCCCTAGTACTGCTTTTCCAGTGCTAAATTATGACATGAGGTCAAGTAAACGATCTCAATTTTGAGTGAACTGTCCCTTTAAACACTTTTTTTTCCTTCTCACACAGTAATGCTTTGAGGATAAAAAAGGACGAATTTGCTCATAAAGATACAGAGCCGTCCTGTATAAACCCGTCCTCACCCTGAAGTGAGCGAAACAGGGTCGATCGGTATATTACTCTTGGGAAGGTTAAGAGACTTTGATGCGTTTTGATGTCAGAACTGATGGGATAGAGGGTGACAAGAGGACATTATCTGTAATCTGTTGTTATGAAGGCATCAGACAGAGCAAGTGAAAGCTTTGGGAATGACCTGTATATGAAAAATGGTTGCTAGGGGTGAGAGACAGAGACCTTTACAGCCGACATGATGTGAGGTGAATGTTTAAGGTTAAAATGCAAGGTCTAAAACTGTGCATTCTGCTGCTACACTTTTAAACATAAAGGTTCTTTGGCATCGGTGGTTCTATGAAGAAACTTTAACATCCATAGAACCTTTCCATTCCACAATAGTGGAAAAAAGTTCTTTAGAATATTTAAATGTTCTTAACTGTAATATAATAATTGTTCATTTAAGAACTGCTTAATGAATTTTTTTTTTTCTTTTGTTTGGGGTGATGGGGGTGGTAACAAAAATGGTTCTTCTATTGCATCACTGCATGTGAAAACACCCTTTTGAAACTTTTATGTTTATGTTGAAGTGTGTAGCTGTCCATTATTTGGTTTGAAGTTGTAGTCTAATGTTTTCAGGCTAATCTAAGGCTCTGTTCCAAAACCAAGTGAGCTTCCTTGCTGTTTACAGCCTATATAGGCAACATCTGAAAAGAAATGAAACCTCATACAGGATACTGATTTTGACCATTCTAGCTGTGCACGGGGGACTTGCCTCATAATTGATTCCAATAGAGTTTGGCATTAGCATGTTGTTAGTCTAATGATGCATAAAAATACACAGCACACACGAATAGTGGGCAAAATAGCATCGCATGACTTATAGATATATTTATAAACATTTGTGGTGCAGGAATGCGTTCTAAAACCTGGAATCGAGTTCCATCGTCCCGAAGTCATTGGGATTTTTGAATGGGTTTAAAGGTCTGAGATTTATGGAAGCATGTTTCCGCCACTAAATAAAAAAATAAAAAAAGGATGTGACTTTTTATCTCCCAATTCTAATTTTTTTCTTGCAACTATGAGTTTGCATCTCACAATTCTGACTTTTGTGAGATTTAAACTCACAATTGTGAGTTATAAAGTCAGAATTGCATGATATAAAGTCAGAATTGCACAATATAAAGTCAGAATAGTGAGATATAAAGTCAGATTTGCATGTTATTGTCAGAACTGTGATCACAATTCTGACTTTTTTTCCTCGCAGTTGTTTATATCAAGAAATTCTGACTTTATATCTCACAATTCCAACTTTTTTTTGCGGAATTGCGAGATATGAACTTACAATCGCGTCTTATAAAGTCAGGATTGCGAGATATAAACTCTTTTTTTCTCAGAATTACGAGTTTATATCTCACAATTCTGACTTTATAACATAAAATTGCGAGTTATAAAGTCAGAAATGTGAGATATAAACTCGCAATTCTGAGAAAAAAAGTCAGTCTTTTTTTCCCTCACAACTGGACATTATATCACGCAATTGCAAGTTTATATCTCACAATTCTGACTTTATAACTTGCAATTCTGACTTTATATCACACAATTCTGACTTTATAACTGATATAACTCGCAATTGCGAGAGAAAAAGTCAGAATTCTGAGATAAAAAGTCGCAATTACCTTTTATATTTTTTATTTCATGGCAGAAACAAGCTTCCATAGTGATTAACACAAGTTTAAAGGGATAGTTCACCCAAAAATGAAAATTATGTCATCATTCACTCGCCCTTAAATTGTTGTACCTGTATACATTTCTTTGTTCTGCTGAACACAAAGGAAGATATTTTGAAGGAAGTTTGTAACCAGGCCGCTTTTCGGCACCACTGACTTCCATAGTAGGAAAAAAAAAAAATTATGGAAGTCAATGGTGCCACAGAATTGTTCAGTTTCCCATATTCTTCAAAATATATTCCTTTGTGTTCAACAGAACAAAGAAATGTATACAGGTTTGGAACAACATGAGGGTTAGTAAATGATGACAGAATTTTAATTTTTGGGTGAACTATCCCTTTAAGGACATAAAATATATCAGTAAACCCTATTTTAGTTTGCTGACAGCCTAACTTTAGCTTTTTCTTCAAATTGTATTTTGAAATTATACAGCCTCCAGACGTGCCGACCTGAGTTACGCACAGGTTTGTATATCTATTTCCAAATATTAGCATAATCTAGTTCCGAACGGACCACATCTTTTATTAGATGCATTTGTCATAAAGAAAGAGGCTGCAATGCACCCATTGTGTATCCCACTAATTTGTATCAATTTACAATTCCTGTCATGCTCATGCAACCACGAGAATAATAAATGTTTATTTATTTGGGAAGCAGAACAGCCTCTTCATTATGAATGAGAATGTATTGCTACTGCTGACACTGAACCTTGACTGAAGCCCCTTACCTGATTGTATCTGCCCACCAAAACGATTCGCTGGCCTCACCATCAGACACGCTTCTGTAACTTCTGATTATATTCACTCAGAGCCGGTAGCTGGTCAATTTTTATGGACCTTTCATCACCAGCCCATTTAAACAAGATCACCACCATGAAGGTGCTATGCAATCATCCTCAAAGTGAATTTAAGTCAGTAGTTATTAGGGAAAAAACATGCATCACATTACTGTAAGTCAAGATTGTTGATCATCGCAGAAAAAGAGAGGCCATTTCTAAAACAGAATCGTCGCATGCCGCCGTTGCGGCTGGTTAGGACAAAAACTCTGATTAACATGGAAAAGATAACTTTTATCGCGTGTCGCGGCGTCGCGTCGTGTCTAGTTAGGACACGGTGTAAGGTACAGTAACGCCTAATTTTGATGGTCCACTTTAGACGTTCTACTAACTATGAGTAACTTTGCAACTACATGTCAAATAACTCTCATTAGAGTGTTATAGACTGTCTAATATCTGCTAACACTTTATTTCGATACTCCCACAACAGACGTTCTACGGACAGGTCAGTAGAATAAGTTAACGTACTTGCAAACCCTAACACCTAGCAGTCTACTACAGTACTTATACTGTAATAAGAGTTAGTTGACATGCAGTTGCAAAGTTATTTATAGTAGAATGACCATAAAAATAAAGTGTAACCTTTAAAATGACTATTTTCTGTTTCAATATACTTTAATTTTTTATTTTTTTTTTTGTCCAAAGGCCTTAATAAAAATAAAAAAACAAAGATATGACATCCAAAGTATGTAAGGTAGTACAACTAGATCTCTTTTACCGAATCCAAAAGGTTTTCATTATATTTTGCTACATATAAAGGTATTTTAAAGATTTTGAAGTGTCAAAAGGTCATTCGGTTTAACCGTCCAAAGGCCAATACAGCCATTTCATTTGTGTTTAAAATATCTGTAATAAATGTGTATATATTTATAACGTCATATATCAACAAAGTGCAAAATGGTATTAAAATTATGTGTAGAAGCAGTTGCTTTGTTATGAAAAAGAATGCCCGGAAAAATGAATTTCACTGATGTCATTCGGGGGAAAGTAACCAATATAAAGGGACCAAGTCATGCGGTCAATGTCATGTGACAGGATGTGACATCATTTAGACAACTGCAAAGGATCACATGGTTGTAACTAACTCTCTCTTAACTATTTGAAAAATTCACGTTTTCACTCGCTCATACGCATGTCCCGAAACATCAGGTCATTCTGTACAACCGCTGTAAAACATGGAAAATGTTGGAATATTTTAAAAACTTGTACTAAATATAAAATGTTTGATTGTCCTTTTGCCAGCTAGCTAGATATCAGCCTGTTAGCATTGTTTGAATATTCGGTATAACCAAAAGTGTCATTCTGTAAAACCAAAATTTTGCTTAAACCAAATGACTTTTTTAGTGACAAATTTTGTCCATCTTGTAAAAAATGACAAAAGCAGTGTTAATTGATTATAAAAACCACATAATCTGATTGTTAGCACTTAATAAAACTTTATTTTTAAAATTATTTATATCTCCATTATGTTTTTTACACTTTTAAAAACCTTATTCATCAATGACCCATATATATAAGTATTAATTTCTTAAAAATAATTAAATAAAAACTGAACTACCCCAAACTTTTGAATGGTAGTGTACATGTGGCAAAGTTTTCTATTAAAAGTTGATCAGTAAGGATTTGCCAAAAGAGAATTCAATCTGAATCAATAAAAACTATTTTGAATGAACCAAATCTCTCAAAGGTCCGGTTGTTTTTCTCAACAGTACATGAAAAGACATCTCAAGTTACTTGAGTTTAAAGTTTTCTGTTCCCAAAACACCTTTTGGGTCATTTGAACAGAACATCCAGCTCTTATATCAATGCAGTTCAGGTTTTAATAACTATTGATGTGCTCACCATATAAATCACATTTCTGCCTCTCACTTTATCAAACTCTAGGGAACAATGATGCTGCTTTTATTTACGTATAATGTGCAATAATATCACATGCTGTGAGATAATTAAACCTACGGCTTCAAAACTCCATGCTTCATAATCCATTTTTGTGAGTCATGTTATTTACGACAAACTCAGAGTCTCCGAGCACTGGATGCCTCTCCCTTCCATTTCAAACCTCGCCCTGCCAAAACATCTCGTATCAAAGAAACAAAAGAATAAAATGTGACCTAGTTGAGTCCCACGGCACATCAAACGCACATCAGAATCAATGAGCGAAGACGTGCGGCGCATCTGCCAAGAATCGCGAGCATTTTAACTCCGGAGACTCCTGTTGGCCTTAAGACGCAACAGAACCGAAGGCTTTCTTTCTTTTTTTTTTTTTTTGGAGGCATCAAGAACTCCCTCTTGTGAGCTCAACCGAGTGGCCCAAGGGCGAGAGTGTTTTGGGAGAGATGAGTTGAATGTTAAAAGCTGTGCTTAAACTCTTCCTTTAATTAATTCTGGGAATAATTATGAAAAGCCCAGTGTGGGTTGGAGTTTAGTGCCTGAGAGATTTAGGTTATCTGGGTGTGGGCCAGCTAAAAACAAAATGAATTTTATATTTTACATCATCAGCCTATGATCCTTTGATTGGATAATGGGTTTCAATTTTAACAATTATTGCATTCATTATTGTAGCCAAAAGTAATCCCAGTTATAATAGCCATGAAATTGATATACGCTATCAGATGCAGCTTCTGAAGGCTTCTAAGATTTCACTTTCTGAAGTTGTGGAGTTGCAACCTATTCTGTCAGTCTTTTATTGGACCCAAATATCTGGTTTGTCACGGCAGCCAAAGTGAGGCTCTTACCCCTTTTAGGCTGTCATGCGACGACGGTTCTTTCCAAAACTTTGAGGATGAATTTCTGTTTGTAATATTGCCCTGTCATATAAAAATGACAACACAATTTCACAAGCTCTCGTCGTTGCAGCACTTCGGCATTGGCCTGCGTTCGATATCTCTCCCTGTAATTTTCCCATCAAGTGGCACTTTAATCAGTCTTATTTCTATATTTGGGAAAACTGATTGAAATACTGTTTTATACAATCACGAAATTGCACATAAATACATGGCGCACACGTACACACACTGGCAAACGTTGTCGACCTACGCTTTCCGATACTGATCTACCATTCTCTTTTTGAAGGATGTCACGCTTCAGCAGTGCATTGTGGGAGGCCAATCAGACCTGTCGCGCCAAGGTTGCCACCCTTGGCCTTACTAATCTCCCCAAACAGATCCATCTAAAGATCAGGTAAACAAAAGGCCTCAGATGCGTGACATTAATTTGGGAATTACACGGATCAGCAGGACCACAAAAACCCAAGGAGACAGGGTAAGTGAGGAACTCAAAATGCAGGCAGTTTGAATATCTACGTCTGAATTCCAAAAACTTAAATTCAAAATCTGTTGTTGCATTGGGCCTCCTTTTTTGGATCTTTCACCTATTTGGGATAGTTCACCTAGAAATAAAAATTCATCATTTATTCACCCTCATGTCGATCCAAACCTGCACGACTCTTTATTTTGTGGAACATAAAAGAAGTTATTTGGAAAAATTTTGTTTTTGTCCATATAATAAAAGTTAGTAGGGTCTTTTTTTAATCTGTTTTGGCTGAACAATCCCTCTAACCATGGCATCGTCAATGTGTTTGTTCAGATAGATGGACGATACTTGGGTTGAGATCAAACAAAGGAGTACAAATACAGAAAGCATCAACTAAATGGACAGATACATTAAGTGCATATGGGAGGACGTGCAAATGGGCCTTTTTGGACTCAGCAGTTTAAATAAAAGAAGGGAAGCATACTGGAAATCAAAGTCTACAAGAAACACAAATCAATACCAGCTGTTTGATTCTGATAACCCACTAGAACAAAAGTTCAGGGTCATTACAAGACTTCACTTCTGGGGCAAATAATGGGCAAACCAGCTCAGACTTTTGAAATAAGGAAGCTCAATGCTTCAAAAGACAGAAGTGAGCATTGGCTAAAGAACCAATAGTAAATGCATCAAAACAACAGTAAGAACAGGGGAACAACATGTTTTTATCTCATTTTTGGTTCAAGTTCCAGAATTTTACTCAACCAAATGCATTTTGGGTAAATGCATACGCATTTACCCAAACACAAAATACAGGTGAGATAATATAATAAATGCAGTTCAATGGAACAAAGGATGTGCAGATTATATATCAAAACAACCAATTTGTAAGAACACTGTCCAACATAGATGAGCGAAAATGTAGGGATACAATGACAAAGAATATTTAGGAATATATGTCGACAACTATTCTATTAGTAAAAACAAGTAAAGCCCTATCATATAGTGACTTTTACTACAATGTAAAATGTAAAAACAAATATATATTTCATAGTTGTAAATAAAACAATGATTATGGAGTACATTTTACAAGAAAATACTATTTCAGTTTTTCTACTTCAAAATTTGTATGGTATGAGTAATGTATGGTATAAAGGTGACTATACAGCACAAAAGGTACTGTAAAAACAAAGAAACATTTATAGTAATATAAAGGGGCGTTTCCTCCAAGGAGGCAAGGGAGGCAGTGCCTCCTCTTCAAAAAAAAAAAAAAAAAAAAAAAAAAAAAATCCATATTACAAAAATAAAACAATGCAAATATTACAAGATGTGACATTAAAAAGTGTATAAATCACTCGTTTTTCTAAAACAGTACTGTCCAACAGCGACACCCACAGGTAAACTCTCTAGCCTCCCCTGAGCCCATTGAGTTTTAACAGATCCCCTAAAGCATGCGGTGGGTTTGGTGGGGGCAATTGAATAAATGAGGGAAAGTCATGTGAGGGGAGGCAATGCCTCCACCACGCTATGATTGGAAAGGATGGGTTATGATTGGATATGACTTGTTGGTGCGATAAATCCCGCCTCTTGTTTTGGAAGAGATGTAAAAATGTTGCTCGCCACTGATGTAAGTGTACGAACAATCATAAAATAGATGTTTTAAATAATCTTATAACTGTCTTTGAATAAGCAAATAAGTGCAGCTGCCACTGAAAATGAGTTCATCACTGCTTTCAGGTTGTTAATCAAGTCACTAACTAAAATTAAACCAAAGGAGATCCTGCTCCTGTTTATACATTCACTGGCATATATTTGCAATTTTACTTGATTACCTGATTTATTAAAAACGAGGGAAAAATATTTATTCCAGCATGGGAATTGAACCCAGGCTGCTCTACATAGAAAGCACTCACTTCTGCATAAATCTAATGGTGCATAATAACATGAGCTTTTCTTAAAATTGAAATCAAGTTTTAATTTTTTGTTTTTTACTTGATGCGCTACATTGAAACACACTTCATTTGTGTGGACTGACAATAACAATGGTGCGCCGAGGAAACCCCAGAAGCTCAGACACAATTCAAACACTGAGGCTCGCAACTCCCACGACGATCCCCAGTCTTTGTGACTGTAAAGAGGTTTAACTTCTGGAACAATTAGTGTTCAGCCAGACATCTGAGCAGAGGCAGTCCCTGATTGTTTCCTAAATTGTTGTATCGAAAGAGGCAAAGAAGTACAAGTGAAACATGGAGCATATTAAAGCTAAGCGAGTGTTCTCACTACATGGTAGGGCTTTCACGACTACTCTTCTTTATATAAATTAAAATATTTCATTATTACAGCACACTTTGTTTTGAATAAGGCAGCAAAGACTTTCATGCAATGTCCTTTCTGTGATATGGCTATTTGCTTGCTCTTCATTATGTGCCCTGTTCTGTTTGTCTTACTAATGAATTTGGATTTAATTTGAGATCTAGATAACAGGACATGGATGTACTCCTGTCCCTTGGAAGTGCTGGGTCAATAGAGATTACAAGAGGGAAGTAAGTCAATTATACTAAATGGCATTTTCCATCTGTGAAGAACATCTCCTGTTTTAAAGGTCACTTAGGAATATTAGACAGGTGTTCAATCTTGCTCCTGGACATCTACGTACATTTCTGCAGAGGTTATAAGTAACAGAAGGCACACCTAAAAGTCTAAACAAAAATGAACTGAGCTGTGTCTGAAAAATGTTGCCTTCACGGGCAGTAAACAGGCATAAAGTGTATGCATAAAGGACATGTCTGAATTTAATTCAGTTTCTAAAGATCTAAATCAGTGGTTTTCATTTAAAACTTTATAAACCCAGACAGCCGTACGCATCGATTTATAGTGAAAGAGTAACCTTTGACCTGAGGCATGATGTCACAGAAGCGCAGAGGATAAGCCAAAACAAAACCCGGTCCCGAGTTAGAAGTCTAAAATGAGAATTTTTAAAGAGAAATGTTGGAGGATTTCGATATAAGAGACGAGGAGCTTGAATTTTTTGCCCAACCCTATTTTTTTGATCGGCATGGGGCTTACGCTACTCCTAACGTAGGAGAGGTTACTCTTTTGGAGTATGGGTGTCTGCAGATAGCTAGTTATTATAGTTTATAAAGTTTTAAATATGGATATTTTGGTAACACTTTAGTATAGGGAACACATATTCACTATTAACTGCGACTTTTCCCTCAATAAAATCTTAATTTTAATAGTTAAGATAGTTGTTAAGTTTAGGTATTGGGTAAGATTGATAATAAGGCATTAATATGTGCTTAATATGTACTAATAAACAGCCGATATTCCAGTAATATGCATGCTAATAAGCAACTAGTTAAAAGACCCTAAAATAAAGTGTTACCGTAAAAAATATGGATTATTTTTATGATGAATGGATGCACTTTTTTGGGCTTCAAAATCTCGAGCCCCATTCACTACCATTATAAAGCTTGGAAGAGCCAGGATATATTTTAATATAACTCCGACTGTGTTCGTCTGAAGGACGATAGTCATATATACACTATATCATATATGTATCAATCATATACACTGGTTTGAGGGTGAGTAAATCACTTTCATTTTTGGGTGAACTATCCCTTTAAAATAGCTAAATAAACAGACCTTCCAACTTTTAAAGGGGATGAGAAAATGCTTACCATACCTTCTATTGTTGATTTTTTAAAGATTTGTGTCCAACCAACCTAGTATTATGATACAAAATGCATTTGTCACTTGTTTAAAACTAGACAAATCACACATCTTGTGCAACAAAGAAAAACATATGGGCCACCCATAATGAGTTTTGTACAGTGAATTCTTGGCTCATGTATGTGTAATATAAATCATATTTTAAAAAATCCAATGTTCAATTTTAAAAACATTGTTTTAAAGACAAACTCATTTGAGAAAGAAAGTTCAATTGACATGCTGTTAAGGTGCTTGGCAAGCTTTATGAGATCAGCATTTTTCAAGGTGCCCAAAAATGCTGCCTGTTAAGTCACTGATTTTCTGGTCAGTGAGGCAGCAAAGGTTTTAGTGGTGAACAGCATTACAGACAACATAAACCAGCCTCGAAGTGTGTGGAAGTTTATGTCAGTCTAAGTTGGCCTTTTTAGCAGGAACTGACACTTTTTTCTTTGTTGGGTTTCTGAGCACTCAAGGATTCAAAAGTACTTTGCAGAAAATTTCACAAGTGTTTTTCATTTAGCGATGGACACAGAGATTAAATGAACACATACAGAGTGGGTGCTGATGTTGCCTAAAACGCTGGCCTTGATTCTAAACACATATTCCACTTAAATTAAGTGGGAACAAAGACTGAACGAGAGAGAGATCCTGAAGAGCGTCTGAAGTACTGTTCTCAGAGGTGAGTGGAAAATTAAATCAAAGAGACTGTGATCAGGACACTATCATGATGTAACACTTTGTAAGGTTGACATGTTGAGAAAACAAACATCCCCATTTATGTGTACAAGTGTTGTGTAGTGTCAGCGTGCAAGATACTGGCAATACTGACGTATTCTTTCAGATCATAACAAACACATGCATACTTCTAACAGAGAACTTCAAAACTCCTTGAAATGACTTGATGAGAACAGTTTGCTTTCCTGTGGTGTATTTTCTATTCAAACAGGAAGTTGGGGCGGCTCCATTGTTTTAAAATAGCCAATAGCCTTTAGTTTACATTACAGCTGATTTGCTACTTGTTAACCATTGTGAAAAAGACTTGTGCTTACACTGAAAAAAATTATTTTTGCTGCTTGTTCAAATTGCTTAATTAAAATGAGCTAAAGCAACACAATTGCTATACATTTTGCCCTAACTTAATTTGATTGTGTTCAATCCACTTAAATATATATAAAATTGAAGTTTACTTATTCCGTTTGTGTTGGGATTACATGAATGATTTGTGTTGCATTAACTGAAACTGGGCGTTCAGCATGCTTTGCATATGGCTCAATCAAGAGAGAGTAAATGTTGAAATTAAGTGTTATAATCTTATAATTTAGCGTGACAATAAAATATATGAAATTTAATTGGATGAATGAATATGTGAAACTGAATGCCTGAATCATGTTAGGGAGCCATATAAAATTCACTTTGAGTCTACTTAATTGGGTCACTTAAAATGACTTAATTCCATGATGATGAAGTTATATGAACAAATTATGTTTGTTTAACTTAATTGATTCATGTGGAACCGATGTACAAAATTAAATCATGTAAATCCAACAACCTTTTTTTTTTTCAGTGTAATTGTATTTGAACTTGAAGTGTACTTTAAATCTTAATAGTATATTAAAAAAATAACAACTGTACCTGCAGATAACAATATTATCGAAATAAAAGACCACTTACTTTCATGACTGTTTTAACACACTTAACAAGTACACTTTGTTATGCAAAATTAAAAGTTTTACTTTAAAGAACTTTAAAGCTTTACTTTCTTTATAATAATTTTTCGTGTTTTAACCAAGTACACTTATTCTGGTGTGCACTAAAGCACATGTAAAGTACTTTACACTAAATTGCAAAATTATTCATTACAAATGTGTAAATATATTCAAATTCATGACATACAAGCTTCGATAGAAATTACATTAGTATATTTTAGTTTAGCATAAATACTCATCAATAAATTCAGCAAAGACAATAGAAGTATTTAGGAAATTACATAAAAAAGAAATAGGTCAATGCATATTCATTTGGTAGCAATTAACATGCAGTTAAGTGTCTGAAAACATTACATTCAGTTTTCAGTATATTATTTTCAAATATAATTTCTGTAATAAATACTCTTTAAAAGTATGCTAAAGTGCACTTCATTTTCACAAGGGAATACTAGTCAGATGAAAGTGATATTAGGTTTTCATTTTCAAATTTCTCAAATTTGTTCTCAGATTTAGATACCCCCACAACAGCAATATTTTTGGACTCTTTTCCTGTGCATTTTAATAGTGTATATATCTGCAATTTTTGTCAACTTTTAGCAGCACACTAGCGTACAGACAAACTCGAAGCTAATTGACATTAACAAAAATACACAGATTTTGAATTCACTGGGTCTTTGAGATTGTTATAAGTCTAGTATACAAAGCACAATGTGCTGTTTTATAATACTTAAGTCTTCAATGCTTTCAGTGGAACAGTATTCCCTCTGATAAAGCAATATCATTTCTCTTTAAGATTATAGCAATGCCTTTTCAGTGGAGAAGGACTTGCATTATTGGCAGGCAGATGCTGTACCTTTATAATCAATAGTCCTTGAACACACTGCACTGCAAAAACTTCTCAAAAAGCAACCTTTAAGCTCTAAGTGTTCGCTGTATTAAAAGATTCTCAGCGACACATCCTTGGCTGGGTAATAATGCTCAGTATGTTAGAAATGAATGTAAACCGATCTAGATGAAACTGACATAGATAAAAATGAGGCATTAAAAATTAATTTCTAAAACACAATTAGAACCGAGACACTCATTTGACATGAAACTGGAGTGAGAATTCAAAGAATTCAAAACACACCATGTTTGACAGATTTTTCTATTTCCTCCACACAAAATATTTGCACATTTCACACCAAACTCACTGTCATCTCTAATAACAGTACCAGTGCATTTGATCCATCCAGATCCTGTTGTCTTTTGTTTGCAGGCAGGATAAGCAAAATCCGTCCAATATTAGCTTCTCGGACTCTCCAAACTTCTCTCCATCTGTCAGGATTGTGAGATCCATAAATATGCCAAAGCTCGTTTTGATATGTTCATTAATTTCCTCCTGTAGGCAGTTTAATGGAGGTTTCATGCTGACACAGGCCCTAAAACTTTTAATTTGAAGAAAAATAACCATTTAAACTGAACTCCCACAGAGAAGAAATTCTTAATTTACAGTTTTTTAGTCATTAAAAAAATTATTGACCCTAAGAAACAAACAATAATTATTTTAACTTAATTAACTGAAGTATCTGGTGTAGTATAATTTAACAACAACACCAACTTAAAGGGCAACCTATTATGCAAAATCCACTTTTACATGGTGTTTGGACATAAATGTGTGTAGGCAGTGTGTGAACACAACAACCCTACAATGATTAAAAATCCACCAACTCCAAACCAATGCAGTCTCATTAGACATGCCGTTTTGATTCTCTGACGTCACACTGCTTAGGCCCCGCCCACGGCCGCTGACTGACAGTCCTGTATTACCATGGTATCCGCCCTCAGCGAGTTGTACTCTGTCCACCATTTTCTCCGCGCTCAAGCAGCTGTAGCGTCAACAATGTCTCTTAAGCAATGGTGTTGTTTTTGAATGTAATACGAACATATGATGTCTTCATTTTCTCCCAACATCTAAGCCACTGAGGACACAGTGGATTAGTTTTATTTTTTAAGGTAATGCGTCCCAAAATGGACCTAAATTCGTTTATGTCTGCGCAAATCATTTCACTCCAGACTGCTTTGTGAAAGGGGCAATACAAGGCAGGCTTTGCTAAAAAGTTGGTACTCAAGGATGGAGTGTTCATGATCCAGCTTCACCTCCAGAAGAAGTAAGTGCCACATGGTTTATTTTTTATGATTTTTGAGCAAATCGGCATTTCAGTCGATGTGCCTGTTAGCCAGTTTCACAACAAATGCGGCTAAAGCTATTGTTGTCTTTGAGACCATATGTCTGTCATCTATTTTAAACCTTGTTTATATATTGTATAACCACACGTTTGTAAAGAACAGTGTAAAATGTGATTGTCTTGAAAAACCGTGTACGTTTTCTGTAAAGACATTAGAAACACTATGTTTATTTGCAAAGGCCAGCACGTTTATCTACTAACCATTCAGAAACGTCCAGTTGCATTCTAGAAGTTGTAACTTCTTCCTGAGTCTCTCTATCAGTGTCCGACTCCGGTTTGAACAATGTAAGGCTGAACACCGTTACTGACAATAGTCATTTTGGCGGCGTGAGATTCCCCAGCTTTGTTGTTGTTGAGTATTCGAACTGAAGCGCTAGCTGTTAAAGCTCCGCCCTCCTCTGGAAAGGGGGCTGGGAGCAGCAGCTCATTTGCATTTAAAGGGACACACACAAAAAGAGCGTTTTTGCTCACACCCAAATAGAGGCAAATTTGACAAGCTATAATAAATAATCTGTGGGGTATTTTTTGCTGAAACTTCACAAACACATTCTGGGGACACCAGAGACTTATATTACATCTTGTGAAAATGGGCATAATAGGTGCCCTTTAATTTTAAAGAGATCACTTTACATAATGGCAAATATTAAAAATATATTTATGCATTTAGCAGATGCTTTTATCCAAAGTGGCTTACAAAAGAGGTTTCCATTAAAACATTTTAATGGAAAAAAAATTAAAATTCAGACATTTACTCTTCCAAACTCTCTAAAAGAAGAAACTTTTTTTTTCATATGAGAGTTCATAGAGACCTCAGCTGAACAATAAGCTCCTAAAAGAACCAAAAAGACACCATAAAAACAGCAGAAAAGTAGTTCATATGATGCATGCACTGCATTCAAAGCCTTATGAAGCCATATAATAGATTTGTCCAAGGAAAAGGCACAATTTATGTAGGTTATTCACTGAAAATCTTCCCCCCATTGCAGCTCTCAATTCTCATTCTGAACATGCACATCACGTTTGGTTGTGAGGTAAAGCCTTTGTGATGTGTTCGGACATCCCAGTGACCATTAGCAAATATATTTAGATCGACACATTAATGCCTCTTTGAGTCTACCTGACACACATGCTGGAAAAGATTTCTTGAGCTGATTTACACAAAACCTCTTTCAACCAGTGACCAGGTGAATGCCTCAGACGGAAGTCTTGATTTCTCTAAAGGCCTAATTGACATCTCTGAAGGCCTAATTACTTTGCATCAGCCTCAGCGTTCAACCTGCCTTGAGTCTTACATTAACATGCTTGACACTAACTCATTAACTCACAAAGTGCATGTTTTAGAGAGAGTTTACATGCAGAACAGACAGAAAAACACACTTAGGAGGACTATGTAAATAACAAAATCCACTGTTTTTCACTCTACGGAAACTACAACACCAAAAAAACAGAACCCGGCTCTAAATAACACTTTAAATGAACAGTGGTTGGTCATTTTACATGTCACCAGACAGCCTCTTCCTGTGGATGTTTCTTGGCTGAAATAAGATGTAATGTGGCAAGAGTACTAGTTCTTTCAGAGTCAGGATGAAGGAAGCCTATAAATACAGCCTCTAATGCACATAAAACATCTTTATGTGGGTGTTTGATGTTTGCGGTGACAGGTGCTATTTAGACACTGGCTATGATATAGAATCATTTACATAAATGTCAAGCACATTGTACACATAGTCATTTTCGCCCAAATATCGTGGGTGTATTTTGACTTTCTGACTTATACACTTATTCAATTATACACAACGCCTGTGAGAACTGTGTTTCCACCTCTTACATGTTTACTATTTACAGACTTTTCAACGTGGCAAAACTGTTTCATAACAGTCAGTGTTTGGAGTTGACTTGAAAAGATGGAATATATGGAATAAAATACACTCTAAAATATTTACATTATGTACCGTCAAAAAGTTTGGGTTTGGTAAGATTATTTCAATGAATGCAGTACTGTGAAATATTATTAATGTTTTCTATTTTAATATTTTTAAAAATGTAATATATTCCTGTGATATCAAAGCAGAATTTTCAGCATCATTACTCCAGTCTTCAGTGTCACATGATCCTTCAGAAATCATTCTAATATGCTCATTTGCTGCTCAATGAACATTTCTTATTATTATCAATGTTGAAAATTATAAATTTTAAAGTAATGTAACACATTACTTTTCATAAAAAGTAACTAAGTAATGCAATTATTTACTTTTTTTGGGAGTAACGCAATATTGTAATGCATTACTTTTAAAAGTAACTTTTCCCAACACTGATTAAAACACACTGCTCAACTACTATACTTTTTGTGACAATTGTAAACTAAACTGGATTTAAAAAATGAATTATGTTTTAGAAGCCCTCTATGGGGAATAATCTCACACATTTTTAACCAGAGATGCTTCTGATGTGAAGTACAGAAGTAGTGGAGTGAGGAAGAGAAGAGAGCTGAGCAGCTTGAGAAGAGAGAGTGTGATAATTTACAGTACAGTGACAGATCGGCAGAGAGAGACTGTTGGAAAATTAGGGCTAATAATATGTATGAGGAGTCAGGATGGAGAGAGGTCAAGATACAGTGAGAGACAGTTTGTGTAGCACTGAGGTAAATGTGGGAGTGTTCAAGAGCTACAAGAGAAACAGACTACATGGTGAGAGTATGTGCAACTTTGAGTCAGGATTCATTAAAAATGAAGCAGGAACTTTCTGCTGCGGGTCTCTGTGGAATCTAAGAGAGGTAGCAGTGGAATCAAGGGTATGAGAGAAGTAAGACAATGGCTCTGTTCCAAAACCTAGTCAGCTGTTTACCTAGACAGTATATTTTAAGGCACTATAAGCCTGTTTGGACATATTCCAAGACAGCATCAACATTTCCAGAATGCAGAACACACACAACACATATATATATATATATATATATATATATATTCTAGGGGTGTAACGGTGCATGTATTTGTCCCGAACAGTCACGGTATGAACATCATAGTTCGTTGTATACAGTCAGACGATGAATACAGTCAGAGTCACAGGTGATCTACACTCCAATCCAGAAGGGGGCGTGCGTGGTAATGCAACGCTGTTTGCTAACCGCCATAACAGGAAAAAGCACAGAAGAAGAAGAACAGACGATATAGATATGTTTACATGTAAACTTTCAACCAGTGTTTCAACCACAGAAAGACATCAATAAAATGGCTTAAGAATAATATCTCATGTAGCATAACATTTACCTCAGGCAAGTGATTTAGTGTCCACAGCATGTTAGTTCACTAGAGAAATTAACTCTAGAGGGGAGCGTTTAAAGGGATAGTTCACCCAAAAATGAAAATTATTCCATAATTTACTCACCCTCAAGCCATCCGAGGTGTAAATGACTATCTTCTTTCAGACGAACACAATCGGAGATATATTTAAAAATATCCTTAGTCCTCCAAGGTTTATAATGGTTGTGAATGGCTGCCCAAATTCTCAAGCCAAAAAAAAAAAAAAATGCATCCACCCATAAAAAAATCAATCCATACGACTCCAGGGGGTTAATAAAGGCCTTCTGAAGTGAATCCTTATTTAAAACTTTATGAAGTTAAATAACGAGCTTCCAACACGTAGTATATGTATATATGTATGTGTGTATATATAATATGAACTAACCATTTAATTACTTCAAATTATGTATTATATGCAACCTTACAAAGACACTTTTAAAGTAGCTTCTTCAGGGCTATCTGCTCATGAGAAAAGTTGTTTCCCAACTCTATTTCCAGAGAATCCTTTTGACTAAATGTTTTTATTTTGGTCCTGGCCTACCAAACTGTATTCAATCATTCTAGCTTCATCTAATTACCGAAATAAGTGCCTAAGGTATGTTAATTTGGGGTGGACAACAAAAGCACTTTGTCAGGGGCGTTAGGCTTATATGCATTAGGGTTTCTCAGCACACATTTGCTAGTGGCTGCCTCCTGGAAAGCATCACGGGTCAAGTTTTGGGGATGTGTGTTTACTGGAGTTAGAGTTTCATATTAATGCGCGATATAAGAAGCTTTTGTTGCTGTTATGCAGAGACGCAGCCATTGTTATAGTCATTGGAGAAGAGGCAAAACAGATGCATATGCATTTCCATTTGAAAAGAGCCCTGAGAGGGTCTGAATAAAAACACGACACTAGTGTTAAATAGTTGCATCAATTCAGGATATTATGCAGCGACATTTCATTAATCTCCTCTCATTTGTCTTCTTAAGAGAGCCGCTGTATCAAGGAGATTTTTTAGCACGTCTCCATTTCACATATTAGAGAGCTCAGCTGTGATACAGTCCTGCCTATTGTCCTACCCTGAAAAGTCTGCACCAGGTCAAAGCTCACCGAAATTTACCTCCAAAAACAAGGAAAAGGCTTTGGCAGGCTTTGCAATTCAATGTCACGTTGCCTTCGCTTCGGAGCAAATTTCAGAATCTCCTTCACAATAACAAATTATTCAAATCTGTCCTCTTTCAACCTCCTGCTATCACCGTCTCTCGATTCCTCTCTCTTTCTCTTATAGGATTTCATGTGATGCTGGCATCAGTCCTGAGTAGAAAACAGATCAGCTTCAAGCAAGTGTCAGTCTGTCGAATGGCTTTTCACTCAGAAAGGATCCTTATCCATTCCAGAAATGCAATATATCTCAAATCAGAGGGGAAAAAAACACACGCCTGCAGTTCTCATCTAGACTTCTGTGAGTGTGGGACTGTCCATCAAGTGCAGTCATTCCATAATCTAGATCTGAAGGGGAAGAGAAGGAACTGAGATAGGGACATATGACTTCCTCGGTCTTAATTACCTGTCATTTACAGGCAGGCTGACAGGCAGCCATATAGTTTCACTGGGAATATTTTTAGTTTTTTAGCAGTTAGCTGCAAACACCCTGCGATTATAACATGCTGTGATTATTGGGGTCGACATTAAATTAAAATTGACCCCATTTATGTTCTTAATGAATTCTAAACAAAAAGTGAAGCAAAAAAAAATCTAGAACACAAGGTAACATTTTCAATTCTGCCTTGATGGTACTTGGCAAACAGATGCTAATAAACAGATATTGGTTACATATTTAAATATATTCTTCTTTATGTTGATTTATCATTAATTTGGGGATTCAGTGTTTCTGAATTCATTCACAGCCCATTTTTTTTAAAAAGCAACATATACTTTCAATCTAAAGACTGGGGCATGTTTTTTTTTTTTTTTTTATTATTATTATTTTTAGATATTAAAGGATTAGTTCACTTTCAAATGAAAATTAAACAAATATCCATATTTAACAAGTTATGAAGTAAAATATCTAGCTTCCCACCAGACCGCCTTCCATCTTCAACTTATGAAGAAAGTGATGCCGTCGCGTCAGTTAAGCTTTTTCTGTAAGTTGAATACGGACGGCGTTGGACGTAGCGTAAGCTTTTTGAACTGCGAGAGTTTTACACTTTCTTCGTACGTTGAATACGGAACGATACCTATTTTTAGGTATCGTTCACTGCCATTATAAAGCTTGGATGCGATAGGATATTTATTAATATAACTCAGATTGTGTTCATCAGAAAGAAGAAAGTGATATACACCTAGGATGGCTTGAGGGTGAGTAAAGCTTGGGCTAATGTTTATTTGAAAGTGAACTAATCCTTTAATACTTTTATTCAGACAGGATGCATTAAATTGACCAAAAGTGACACTAAAGATCTTTATATTGATGCAAAAACTTTCTGCTCATCGAATCCTGGAAAAAAAATAATAGTTTCACAGTTTAATAAAAAATATTAAGCAGCACAACTGTTTTCAACACTGATAATAATAAGAAATGTTTTTTTGTTTTTTGTTTTTAAAGCAGCAAATCAGCATATTTAGAAGGATCATGTGACACTGAAGACTGGAGTATTGATGCTGAAAATTCAGCTTTGATCATAGGAATAAATTACAAGAGAGATTGCGTAGTGAAGCATGATAGCTCATCCTAACTTTGATTCGTTCATTCCAAAGCTCTGCACCCTGCTTAATAAAGTCCATCCATCCCACACTGTCCTTCAAGGCCTCCTGCTTTTCTTCCTCTAGTGATACTTTAGTGTTATTTAGAGAATGCTATGACACGGAATAAGTTCTGCTCTCTAGGAAAAGACACTCCATTGTATGAAAATAATGACATGAAAAATGAGCCGGAGATGCCTGAACTCTCTGCAATGAAAGCTCCCAGCACATCTTCAATATATGGAGTGCAATCTGTGCACGGAGCCCCTAGTGCCTGCTAATTTCCCCACACTCACACATCAGCTAGTAATCAGTTTCCCATCTAAACAAACAATGGCGTGATAAAGATGTTTGGTTCAGTGCAATTAAAATTTTATAACCAATCAGATTTAAGAGCACAGGAGGTTTGTTCCCACATGTGGCGACGGAATTGCCATTAAAGGGCTGCATTTCTGTCGACTGCATCCAAAAAAAAAGTACAATATGTTTAATTATTTACCAGAGGTCTACAGAAGAGTGCTATAACATTGCAGGAACAAGGCCATTTTGGTGAGAAACTCACTTAATGGAAGACTACTACATTTGAACAATGTGATTTCTTATAAACAGGAGGATGTATAGGAAAGAAGGATTGATTCGGCATTCACAAACACAATGCTTTTCTTAAAGGAAAAGTTCATCCATATGTTAATTGTCATAAAAATAATATCACAATGCCCAAAAATATAAATAATTGTAAAAATATACTTCATTTTCTTTAAGCCAAATATGATTTCTGTCATATCTTATCTTATTTATTTGAACTTTCCCTATTTGATTTTATTGTTGTTTTGTTTTTATTATGTAATAAGTAAAATATGACCTGAAAATTGTTTTGTGGGGAATATTGTCCAAAATGCAATATACAACAAGTCTTCTGAAGCCATATGATAGCTTTATCTGAGGAAAAGACCAAATGTACCTTTGTGTTCTACAGAGGAATGAAATATATACATTAAATGGTTTGATTAAATCATGACAGGTCATTTTTAGGTGAACTATCCCTTTAAGACAGGGCTCAATCACACGGCATCCATCTCTGAGAATGTACTGCGTACTCTTACAAGAGTTCTCACTCTTCATCTTACATAATGCAGCAACACTTGATAAAAAATTTATTTACTTTAGTTTATGGAAGACTGTATGCCAATTATAAATATATACAGTAGAGTGGTCATTTTTAAAGAAGTCACAGATTTACATGACTGCAATGTGGTGAACTGGACCACAGAGCAATGGAAGAAGGTGGCCTGGTCTGATGAATCGCATTTTCTTTTACATCACGTGGATGGCCGGGTTCGTGTGCGTCGCTTACCTGGGGAACACATGGCACCAGGATGCACTATGGGCGGAGATAGTGTGATGCTTTGGGCAATGTTCTGCTGGGAAACCTTGGGTCCTGCCATCCATGTGGATGTTGCTTTGACACATACCACCTACCTAAGCATTGTTGCAGACCATATAACATGGAAATGGTATTCCCTGGTGGCTGTGGCCTCTTTCAGCAGGATAATGCGCCCTGCTACAAAGCAAAAATGGTTCAGGAAAGGTTTGAGGAGCACAACAACGAGTTTGAGGTGTTGACTTGGCCTCCAAATTCCCCAGATCTCAATCCAATCGAGCATCTGTGGGATGTGCTGAACAAACAAGTCCGATCCATGGAGGCTCCACCTCAAAACTTACAGGACTTAAAGGATCTGCTGCTAACATCTTGGTGTCAGATACCACAGCACACCTTCAGGAGTCTAGTGGATTCCATGCCTCGACGAGTCAGGGCTGTTTTGGCAGCAAAAGGGGGACCAACACAATAGGAAGGTGGTCAATGTTATGCCTGATCGGTGTATATATATACATATATAGGTCAAGTCAAGTGCATTGCATCATGGAGAGTGTACTCTGGTTGTTTACTGCATATTTTGGCAAAGAAAAGGTGCGTACTGCATTTCTATAAAAGCATGCCATTCTAAAAAAATTCCATGTCTTTACAACATAACACTAAAAATCTTGTGGTAACCTCATTCATCCTTCAAAAGTCTCATTGTGCAGCAACCTTCAGGATTTTGAACTTTCACTGGTTTCTTTAACCAAGCACATCTGCTGTGCCACATGAGCCGCCTAAGCTTTCATTTCATGGCACAGTTCCACAGCCTAATGCTAACACTAACCCCCCCTAAAGTCCTGAGCATTTTGTCTGAATTATAGCATCTGTGCTAAATCAACCCAGCGCTGGCAGTGGTTCAAAAGGAAGATTCTGCAATATTCAACAATATAATGCAACAGTGGCCCTATTATATGCAACAGTAAGCCCAAAAGCCCAGTCCAGCCTGACCTTAAACCAACCATTAAATTATTCAAACTCCATCATGGCCCGATCGCTGGCTCTCGTGACATAGTTATCCATCTGTGGTCGGACTAACGGAGGGACTATCAGACCCAGGTTTGATTGAGAAATTCAGGACTGTGCTCATGTGGCAGAGGGAATGATCTCGCCCTAGAAAAATGGATGAAACGAGCTGGTGGGTTTTGCTGAAGGCCGCACAGTGGTTTGAGACCACTGTGAGGCATATTTTATGAAGTAGTGCAGTATAATTTTTTTGCAGACACTGTCCAAGTTGATCTGTAATGACAGTGAAACATATCAATCCAGTCAACATCATTTGTTGTGGTCAGGTAGACAACAGGCTTCTAAATGTTATGGCCATGCTACTACTGTAGTACCCAGAATAAACCAGATTAAACTACACTCTAAAAATGCTTGGATAAAAACAACCCAAGTTGGGTTGAAAATGGACAAACCTATCGATTGGGTTATTTTTTTTACTCAGCAGTTGGGTTAAATGCTTGCCCAACGTGCTGGGCAGTTTTATTTAAACCAACTATTGTTTAAATATTACTATATGGCTGGCTTAAAATAAGCACAAAATGGGTTGGAAATTTAAAATCAGACACATAATTACTAGAGGCAACAATAATAATCAAAAGGTGAACATTTATTAATAAGCAATTTAATACATGTTAATTTCCAACATACTTTGGGTTCATTTTAAGCAAGCAATATAGTAATTTTTAAACAATAGTTGAGTTAAATAAAACTACCCAGCAGGTTGGGCAAACATTTAACCCAACTGCTGGGTTAAAACAACCCATTCGCTGGGTTTGTCTATTTTCAACCCAACTTGGGTTTTTTAGAGTGTAACATGTAAATTCAAACTGGTCTAAGCTGGCATTTTTTTCACCATCTTTCTATAGACAGACACACTGTGAGCTGAAACATTAAAGAAATAGTTCACTCCAAAAAAAATGTCTTTGGAAAGATTTTGGTCTGATGACCCACATTTTGGTCTGTTCCTCAAACAAAGCTATTGAATAACTTCAGAAGACTTGGAATAGACAGCATGAGTCATCGGGCTACTTTTATGAAGCTTTTAGGGAGTTGGTCCTTTTTGGAGCTTGACAGCTGCGGCCGCTGTGAAAAGAGCCGTGCGGAGATTCTTCTATATATATATATAGGCCCTACTGAGCCATCGGATTTTATCAAAAATATCTTAATTTGTGTTCCGAAGATGAACGAAGGTCTTACGGGTCTAACAACATGAGGGTGAGTAATTAATGACAGAATTTCATTTTTCATTTCATTTTTGGGTGAACTAACCCTTTAATAAAACATTTTGTATAAATCTAAATGGAACAAGCAAAGTGACTAGTTCAGTTTATGTGATTTGTATTCATAAATGTAAAAAAATGTGTTTACATTTATTAATAAAAATTCAATTTGATGGAATTTTACTATGCAATTGAAATTCGTAAATCTTAAAAAAGGCTTAATTTTTTTGAGTGTACTTATTTTAAATTGTAATAACATTTCACAATATTACTGTTTTGTATACTGCACTATACTATAATATTTTACTGTTTTTTTTTTTTTGTTTGTTTTTTGTTTTTTGATCAAATACATTTATTTAAAAAATCACCTCAAATGTAGAACAGGTATTTTCAAAAAAGTGCGCTAGCCGAACATGAATCAATCACAGAATCCACAAGGTATTCAAGACAGCACAGACATATTGTAGCAATGAGTCGGCAAACTAACCTCAGCTCCTTCCAAAGCAAAAGGTCATTTGAGGTTGTTTCCCACAACACGAACGCAGATTTGCAGATGACCTTTTCATAATGCACCTGGGAGAGCGTTTCTGCACCGTGACCCAACACGCTCTTTTCACGCACTCAAGCGTGTGTCATGCACGACTTATCAGTGGAAAGGCTCTTTGTTTAGCTGTGATTCTCCTCATGTCTCTCTATCTTTCTTCCATTCACACTTAACTGTGGAAAAATCAAGCTCTTCCCAGCATAGGTCTAAAAACAGCCGTTGCTTCAGAGAATAGCAGAGCTGTCATTCACCTGGCCGACTAAAGGAGCACTCACAGTGAGCAGATACAAATCAGGACATCCTGTCTGATACCTGAGTGCTGGGGCTGGCGTGGGTTCAGAAGCAGATAGACATAGTGCTGTTTGTCAGAGCCCACAAAAGCCTATCACTTCAGAACAACACCAGACTGCTCTGGCGCTGCATATAGACCTTTGTAGGACAGATCAATCTGATGCATAACACACAAAGAAATACGCTCAATATTGGTTTATGAGGGCAGCAGGACTTCACCAGCACTTCAGAGACTTACAATAGACCTGCCAGAAATACTGTGATAAATTTGGTATCAAAACAGAATTCAGTGCAGGCACTATCTCAGCACTTTGTATTTGACTGCCCTGTGAATTAAACATCATAGGGATATTGGCGCGTCACCGCTGGCTGCTCCATTCACAAGAGTGAGTTGAAATAGCTTCTAAAATCAGAATAAATAAAAATGGCAAACTGACTCTTGAGACGAAACTACACATGAATAAGCATTGCTATTCTTAAAGAAACTGCAGAAAAAATGAAAACAAAAAGAAGAAAAAAAAAAAGAGTATAAAAGGATTTAATGGACACTGCTTGCTTTAGAGCAGGGATCTTCAACCTCTGTCAGGAGAAGGACCTTGATGGATAGCACAAAGCCGTTACATATTGTATTAAAGTGAGTGTCTGTTCTTTTCTTTTTTCTTTCTTTTTTTTTTTTAAAGAAATTAATTCTTTCATTCAGCAAGGATGCAATTGATTCAATTGATCATTAGTGACAGTAAAGAATGGAAGCTTGTTTCCACCACACAAAAAAGGTCATTGCAACTTTTTATCTCACAATTCTAACTTTTTTCTTGCAGTTGAGAGTTTATATCTCACAATTCAGACTTTTTTCCCCTCAGAATTGTGAGTTTACACTCATCAGCCACTTTATTAGGTACAACTGCTTGGTAGGGCAAATATCTAATCAACCAATCACATGGGAGCAACTCGATGCATTTAGGCATGTAGACACATTCTAAAAACATCCCAATTTGGGTTGTTTTCAACCCAAGGGCTGGGTAAATATAGGACAGAACACAGCAAATTGGGTTATTTAACCCAGCAAAATGGGTTGATTCATTTTTACTATAATACTATCTTTTCTTACTATCTTTTTACTTCATACATTAATTAATGTTTATGGATTAACTTAAATCCTTTAAACTTTTTTAAATACTTCACACAACCACTGATTTGCGAGATATAACCCAAAAAAAAAAAAAAATGACCCAAAAGGCTTAACCCAGGTCTTGGGTAGAAAAATAACCGAGGATTTTTTAGAGTGCATGGTCAAGACGATATGCTGAAGTTCAAACTGAGCATGAGAATGGGGAGGAAAGTTGATTTAAGTGACTTTGAACATGGCATGATTGTTGGTGCCAGACGGGCTGAGCCGGGTGTTTCAGAAACTGCTGATCTACAGGGATTTTCACACACTACCATCTCTAGAGTTTAAAGAGAATGGTCTGAAAAAGAGAAAATATCCATTGAGTGGCAGTTCTGTGGGAGAAAATGACTTGTTGATGTCAGAGGTCAGAGAATGGCCAGACTGGTGCGAGCTGATAGAAAGGCAACAGTGACTCAAATAACCACTCATTACAAAAGTTATGCTTAAGAGCATCTCTGAACGCACAACATGTCAAACCTTGAAGTAGATGGGTTACAGCAGCAGAAGACATACCAGTGCCACTTCTGTCAGCTGAGAACAGGAAACTGAGGCTACAATTCAGACATGCTCATCAAAATTGGACAGTAGAAGATTGGAAAAATGCCTGATGAGTGTTGATTTCTGCTGCAACATTCAGATAAGGGTAAGAATTTTGTGTAAACAACATAAAAGCATGGATCCATCCTGCCTTGTATCAGCGGTTCAGGCTGGTGGTGGTGTAAATGTGTGGAGGGTATTTTCTTGGCACACTTTGGGCCACAAATTGAGCATCGTTTAAATGCCACAACCTACCTGAGTATTGCTGCTGACCATACCCATCCCCTTATGACCACAGTGCACCCATCTTCAGATGGCTACTTCCAGTAGGATAACGCACCATGTCACAAAATCATCTCAAACTGGTTCCTTGAACAGGATAATGAGTTCACTATACTCAAATGGCCTCCACCGTCACCAGATCTCAATCCAATAGAGCACCTTTGGGATGTGAAAACAGAATTGCGAGATATAAACACACAATTTTGACTTTGTTGCTCGCAATTGAGATTGTTTTTCAGTTATAAACCTGGTATTCTGATTACTATGGATTACGATAACTTCATATATCTGAACACAGTTTGAGACATTGTTGATATTTCTTCTAAAACTTCAGGAGAAAAATCTGTGAAGCACAAGACTTAAACCACCCCAAAAGAGATTCTTGATTTTACTTTCCTATGGGCCATGATATGGTGTTTACATCTAAATATATATTACTGACCCCAAAGTTTTCAATGGTAGTGTATAATTCGCATCTTTGCACGCTCACGATTGCACGCATTTGTCTCCAAATGATTTGTTTTATTCTCATTCATCACATCCTGCGGCATCTAAGACTAAGCACTGTTCTGTGGGTGTAAAGTTTTGATGTCTAAGACAAATTCTTCAAAAGCATAATGAAAATGGTGGCTTTTCCCTCCATTACCTACAGAGGTAAACAGCTTTACTCTAGTTCTCACGATGGTACTCGTGTTGAAGACACAAAAGTACCATGGTTTGTTCCAAATAATACAATATCTAAAGAGACCAGCGGGGCCAGGCTACTGTGCTGTAAGCAATTTCTGCCACTTTACTAACTTCCACCTTGATAACTGACATGTCAGATGTCAGCGGCTCAGATGCACAAAATGATTCAACAGGCAGTGGGAGTTTCTGATTGGCTAAAAAGCGTGGGCTGCTCCCCTGACTCTTCGTTTTGCTGTTAACAAAGTCTAGTTCTGTCACAGAGACAGATGTGATTTCTCGGGACACCTATTTCGGTGATATCTGTCAGCTATAAGGACATTTTATGTGTAGTATTGCAAAAAAGTCTCTTACAGCCAGAGGTAAGAATGACCTGGAACGACACTCATAACACGAATGCCAATCTGAATTGTTCAGTCATTCAGCTGAGGACACCAGAATCACCAATGGATTTCAAAAATCCCAATATAACCCTTGCTTAAAGCAGCTTTAACTAGTCAAAGTTTGATTCTGGTTCAGCAAACCAGCATGGAAATTCAACATAGCCTTTTCAGCAAGGAAAGCATCTCCACGCCAAGAGTCCTGTCTATCATAATCAGAGCACCCAAGCTACTTATCAAGTACACTGAAACAAATATTAAAATATAATAATGATGACATATTACATAATTAAAATTAATATAATTAGTCTGCCTTCAGCTCCCCACTTAATTGCACAGAACTAGGGTGAGGGTTGAAGCTAATGATGTGAGGAAAAACCAGCCTGATTTAAATGACAGTAATCTGATTACAGATGAGTTTTTTTTTTACTATTGACACACTGGTTGCATGAGATTTCATATTCACCATCAGCACACAGTGAAAACAGATTCCTGGTGAGAACACAAGCCTCCAAAGCCACAAATGTCAGTTCAGTGTAGAGTAGGGCAGTCATTTAATACATTATTCAACACTTCAGCATCCTTCTACTTGATCACAGTAGTGTTTTATGGTGCTTTATTTGAATAAAATGATACACTGCTGCACAAATCTAGACTACGACATACACGTTATGTAAAGATAAAGGTCTATTCCTGCATATAACCTGCTATTAACTCCACCTCTTGCTTCTATTCATGATGCTGCCTTTAGAATGTATATGAGCACAGACAATAGCCTGATATAAACACATATATACAGTGAGATCCAAAAAGTCTGAGACATGCTGCTGTTTTGCAATTTTTCCCTGTTTTTTATAAATTATGTTAGCACTTTAACAAAAGTAAGTAGCTTTTGAAAATGTTTTAGTCTTTGGTTAGTCTTGTGTGCCTCGATGGCAGCAAGAAAACCTTAAAGTGTTAGTTCACCCAAAAATGAAAATTCTGTCATTAATTACTCACCCTCATGTCGTTCCAGACCCATAAGACCTTCATTCATCTTCGGAACACAAATTAAGATATTTTTGATAAAATCCGATGGCTCAGTGAGGCCTGCATTGCCAGCAAGACAATTTACACTTCCATGCCCAGAAAGCTACTAAAGACATACAGTATTTAAAACAGTTCATGTGACTACAGTGGTTCAACCTTAATGTTATGAAGTGACGAGAATACTTTTTGTGCACCAAAAAAACAAATAACGATTTTATTCAAAAATATATAGTGAGGGGCGATTTCAAAACACTGTTTCATGAAGCTTCGAAGCTTTATGAATCTTTTGTGTCAAATCAGTGGTTTGGAGCGTGTATCAAACTGCCAAAGTCACAGGATTTCAGTAAACGAGGTTTCGTTACATCATGTGTTTTGAAATTTCAGTGGTTCACCACTGGGGGGGGTGACTTTGGCAGTTTGATACACGTTCCGAACCACTGATTCGAAACAAAAGATTCGTAAAGCTTCGAAGCTTCATGAAGCAGTGTTTTGAAATCACCCATCACTAGATATTGTTGAATAAAGTCGTTATTTTGTTTTTTTGGCGCACAAAAAGTATTCTCGTCACTTCATAACATTAAGGTTGAACCACTGTAGTCACATGAACTGTTTCAAATATGTCTTTAGTAGCTTTCTGGGCATGTGAAAGTGTTAATTATCTTGCAGGCAATTCAGGCCTCACTGAGCCATCGGATTTTATCAAAAATATCTTAACTTGTGTTCTGAAGATGAACAAAGGTCTTAGAAATTTGGAACGACATGATGGTGAGTAATTAATGACAGAATTTTCATTTTTGGGTGAACTAACCCTTTAAGGAGTCAAATGCATGACCACTATCTCTAATTTAATCACTAATTTAATTGGTCAACATAGCTCAAATATTGAAATTTTCTTTTTAACTTAATCTTGTAACCTGTCTTTGATTTGAAGTTCTTTAAAACTTAAAATGTTGTTATTTACAAGGTTGAACTGAAAAAAATCTAATCATCAATGTGGTCTCAAACTGTTGGACTCAAAATCTGAGCTGTTTAGGAGAAACAACTGAGGTATTAGTGAGATCTCATTCACGATTTTACTTTCAAACGGGCTGTGACGTGGTGTGTTCAAGACTCTCCTTGAAGCAGACTTGAGTATATTCCGCTGAGGAACCTGAGTGAAGAGCTAAACAGAGGGCAGAGATTAGGACATCACCCACAGAGATTAGACCCTCATCTACTTTGACAACCAATCAGAAGCACAGCTTGAAGATTTGCAAGGTTTTTCCCCACCTTTTGATGATAAAAATTTGAAAGGGAATTTTAATGTGGAGGCTTACAAAGGGACAGATACAGAGGAAAGGAGTGACCCTCTTCAAAAGTCTTAAGAAGAGTTCACAGAACTCTTTCTGCAGACCAGGAGGCACTGCTAATAGCTTTCTTTTCTCCGTCCAAATGATAAGATACTGGTGGAGTTCACTTATTTTAGAAATTGTGAGGGCATCTTTCCAGATAAGATATGACCTCACATTAAAAAAGGAGAGACAGTAGGAACGGAGAAGTGATAAGAGTTTTATTCGGTGGTTCGGAGAAGCAGGGAACTTGACAGGCTAAATTGATTTTGGTGTTGGTGAGTAATTCTCAGTGCTATGGGAAACTGGTTTGCAGACAGTAAATCTGTAAAGTCTCCAACTGTTCAGCATAACAATGTGAGAATCAATGTCCCAGTAATCTACAGGAGGGCTTTCTCGAATTGTCAATTAAGCAATAAAATATTCCTACAGGGGAAAATGGTAATTATCGGCTCTGTTGGAAGACAATCTGGTGCTGTTTAGAAAATAACATCATCCTCTGTGATGACCAGTCATTTAGAAGATACAAACACCATGGAATGAGTAATTGTATGACAATATACTTATTTCTGCTGGAAATTAGATTTCGAAAATGGTTTATATATTAAAGGGATAGTTCACCCAAAAATGAAAATTCTGTCATCGATTACTCACCCTCATGTTGTTCCAAACCCGTAAGACTTTCGTTCATCTTCAGAACACAAATGAAGATATTTTTTACGAAATCTGAGCGATTTCTGCCCCTCCATTGACAGTCTACGTAACTAGCACTTTGACGCTTCAAAAAGTTCATAAAGAGATCATAAAACTAATCCATATAAATTGAGTGGTTAAGTCCAAATTTTCTGAAGTGACACGATGATGAACAGATTTAATTTTGTTTTTTTTATTTACATATAAACACTGATCAGCGAACATAAACAGTAGCTCAACCGAACCTGCTTGACGCACAAGAACCTCTACGAATGAACACAAGAATGAACCTCATTGGTTCTTGCACATCAAGCGAACATGCTTGAGCTTCCGTTTACCATATCTGATGTGTGAGTTAATGAATGTTTATATGTGAATAAAAGCCTAAATTGAATCTGTTCAGCGTATAAAGCGATCGTGTCTCTTTGTACTAAACCGCTCAATTCATATGGATTAGTTTTACGATCTCTTTATGAACCTTTTAAAGCGTCAAAAATGGTAGTTGCGTAAACTGTCAATGGAGCGACAGAAATCGCTCAGATTTCATTAAAATATCTTCATTTGTTTTCCGAAGATGAACTAAAGTCTTACGTATTTAGGAACAACATAAGGATAAGGGTAAGTAATTAATGACAGAATTCGCATTTTTGGGTGAACTATCCCTTTAAATAACCAAGTGGGAATGCCATTTTTGAGTAATCTAATAAATGAAAACTTCACAAATGGAAGGTATTTCATCACATTTGATTATTTTGGATGCAAACTTAAGGATAAGATGATTCATATTCATGGCAAAACTGCTAAATAGACTTCATATGAACAGACTATCGCATTCTCACACCATTAAAGTACTGATAGTTATACTAACTAGTCTTTTTGCCCTGAAATAAGAATGCTTCCATACAAGATCCTGCTTGGCAAGCCAAATGGAGCTATAAAGATAGAGATTTCATATATCAAAGGATCAGTGGCATAAATCTGTTCTTACTTGTGAAAAGAGTCTGCAAACACATCAGAGACTGGCTTTTAATAGAAGGCAAACCAGGACTTGGATAATTACTGTACCATTTCTTTTCTAGACATGATTGTTAAAAAAAAAAGAACATTATGAATTTATGTCGAGGATTCAATACTTTATCTGTCTGTGTTCATTCTTTTCAAGTAAATCACGTTACCAGCAAAATTAGCGATGCAATCCTATCTTCAATTATTAATAAAATACGAAACGTTTTGAAAGAAGAGTGCCACTGTGGTAAGTTTGGCCACCACTGACACAAATGTGCAGTTGCTCAGAAACAAATTACAGGTAATGTTGCTGTGCGTGTGTGTGATGCCAAAACATCGAAATTAAGACAGAGTGACAGATCTGTTATTCACAGTGAGACGCTGACTGAAGCACATTCAAATGTGCCATTCGCACCTCATCGCATTTCAGTCTGGTGATGAGTGATGCTCATGCTGTCAATAATCTGACAAAAAAAACAAAAAAAAAAAAACAATGAAATGCAGACACACGTTTGCACCCTTACCATTTCAAATGTGTTATAGTCAGACTGGTTGTTACAGTGATAAAAATATCATAGGGTTTTATATAACCATACAGTGCCGCTGTATCCAAGCATCAAAATGGTGATGCCTTGTTATTCTACAAAAAGTAGTGTTGTAAATAATATATATATATATATATATATATATATATATATATATATAAATACTTAAATCAAAAATTTGAATAACTGAAGCATTTCCCCACGCTTTACTATTCATGACAAATAATGGTCTTCTAATTTATAACACAATAGTGATATTTTGTCTACACTTTCCTCCATAATAATAATAATAATAATAATAATAACTAAAATAATTAGTAATAATATTTTATTAATAATTAATAATAATATTTATAACAAATAATGAATACTTATTATATCATATATATAAACATACACACACACACTATCTATATGAAACATCTTATTGTACTTATACATACCTGATATACCACCCCAAACTTGTCTGGAATCAACACATGAATGTCTTATTTATAGTCTATCTATATGAAACTGGAACAGCAGAAAGGTATCATGACAACCCTGATAAATTTGCTAAATCAGGACTCCATGCAGGGAGTTTCCAGGGGGCAAACTGCTCATCTAAATGTGGTACCAAATTCATAGCGAGCATCCTCAGAGTCATTAGTGAATCTCTCTTAGTCCAGTCAGAGTGCGTAATATTAATGAAAGCTGTGCTAGAGACCTCTCCACTTTAATCATCCTCATCTCTCTCGCTCTTTATCACTCTCCGGTGACCTTTTCAATCAATTAAAGCTTTAAGGCTGACCTGATCAGTGTGAACAAGAGTAGAACAAGCTGTCCACGAGTCCATGAGGTGGGAGAGCTGAGAGCTCACAGCTGCAGCCGGTGCAATCACCACCTGAGAGGAAGCTCTCTCTCTCTCTCTCTCTCTATATATATATATATATATATAAGTTTGAGATTTGTGCGATTTTTTTTTTTTTTTTGAAAGAAGTCTCAAATGCTCACCAAGGCTGCATTTTTTTTTTTTATCAAAAAAAGTAAAAACAGTAATATTGTGAAATATTATTACAGTTTAGAATAACTGTTTTATATTTGAATATATTTTAAAAAGTCTAACTTATTCCTGTAATCAAAACTGATATTGTCTTTAATCTTCAGTGTCATGATCCTTCAGAAAACGTTCTATGCTGATTTGCTGGTCAAGAAATATTTCTTATTATTATCAATGTGGATTCTTTAAATGAATAGAAAGTTCATAGGAGCAGCATTATTTTAAATAGAAATCTTTTATAACATTATAAATGTCACTTTTGACAATTCAATTTAATCCATCTTTACTAAACATCAATGTCTTTCAAAAAAAATCTGAGTGTTAAAGAGGACCTTTCACAAGATGTAATATAAGTCTCTGGTGTCCCCAGAATGTGTCTGTGAAGTTTCAGCTCAAAATACCCCACAGATCATTTATTATAGCTTGCTCAAATTTGGGTGTGAGCAAAAACACGCTGTTTTTGTGTGTGTCCCTTTAAATGCAAATGAGCTGCTGCTCCCAGCCCCCTTTCCAGAAGAGGGCGGAGCTTTAACAGCTCGCGCTTCGGTTGCTCAACAACAACAAAGCTGGAGAATCTCACGCAGCCAAAATGACGATTGTCAGTAACAGTGTTCAGCCTTACATTGTTCAAACCGGAGTCGGACACTGATGGAGAGACTCAGGAAGAAGTTACAACTTTTAGAATGAAACTGGATGTTTCTGAATGGTTAGTGGATAAATTTATGTAGTTGCTGTGGAGTTGATTCAACTCATCGACTAGCATGTGCCATCATGTAAATCGTTTGTGAAGCAGTCCGGCGTAAAATGACGGCATGACAACAACACTCAACTACAACAACTCTTCCTCTTCTCTAAAGCAGCCCAACATGGCCTCACCCCCTTTGTTGCGTGTTCTCGAGTGCAGGGTTTATGTAAATTTTAGGGTTTGTGATGTCACTAACCCAGGAAGAAGCTCGTTGTAGTCCCTACCAGCCGTTTGTTGTAGTCCTTAAAAAGCTATTTCTGTAAAAGAAAATATCTCCTTTTGCATTGAACTTTTGAGCATCGTAACTTTGCAGATGTTGTTTATGATCAAACAGTAACATTACACACTAACTAAAGTTAAAAAAGTGAAATCATAATCAAGGACTCCTTTAAATATTTAGGAGGGACCATTTGATTGATTCTATTTTGAGCTGATAAAAGCAAAAGATAATGAAAAATATAAACCCATGTCATGTTTTAAAGAGCAAGTGGGAGCTGGTTAAACATCTACTAATATAATAAAATATCTTGCTTGTTAAAAATGTTAATGTCGACACACATTTTGTCTGCAGAACGGCATCTAACCAGTTTGACCCCCTGGATCGGCCCACTACTGCTCTGAGATAAGTTTGTAATTAGGAAAATTAGCAGGATTTCTCAAGAGAGACACAGGGAGAGAGAGAAATGTGAAGATTTATCAGTGAAGGTGTTTATCAGAGTTCTCAGAAAACTCCAAATTAATCTCCAAAGTGTTATCTCTTTGCCCAAGCAGTGAAGACACTTCTTATGTAAATCATGACCTACTAATGCTGCTGTTATCAGACATAATGTAATTTGCATAATTGTCCCCTCATTCAGCAGCCCGGCTTGTTTAAATGTTGACCTTTGGCTTTTGGTGGTCACACCTTGTATAAGTCATGAAAACTCCATGAGTGGCATTTGCATAACACAAACTCGAAACTCCATCCACGTATCTAAGTCAGAGACAGACTTAAACTTCCAATCAAAAGTTTGGTCACTAAGAGCTGATGAATGTTTATATGTGAATAAAAGCCTAAATCAAATCTGTTTATTATATAAAGTGATCAAGTCTCATCAGAAAATTTTGACTAAACCACTCAATTTATATGGATTAGTTTTACACTCTCTTTATGGACGCTTTTAGATTTCATCAAAAAGATCTTCATTTGTGTTCCGAAGATGAACGAAAGTCTTATGGGTTTGGAACGACATGGGGGTGAGTAAATGATTACTGAATTTTCATTTTTGGGTGAACTAGCCTTTTAATTTCGTTAAAACATCTACTGACCCCAAACTTTCGAGCAACAATGTAAATAGTTATATTCTATTGTTTTCATATGTATTGTATTCTATATAATGATGCTGCAAATTTGTCTCAATCTTGTACGTTTTCAGATTTGATATTTCCAGTTTTGTTTCTTTTCATTTTTATCACTGCAGAACAACAAAGTTATGAACCCCCATCACTGATCGGTATCCTCTTTTACAAGTGTACTAAGCATGTCGATTTTTAGGTAAAGAGTAGAAAAACACATCTTTAGATGTGAGCCAAAAAAACAACTTCACCCACATCAGTAAAAAGGCATCTATAGACACCATAAGCTTTGGGAATTTGGCAGACAACACATAAGTTCAACTTACTGTGCAACATCTCGACATAAACACCTCTGACACAAACACACACACATAGAAAAGTCACCTTCATTTTGATATTGTAATATAAAACTTTTCATACTTTAATATACGATTTTTGTCATACAATACTATTCCTCTATCATTTATTTTAGGGGAAAAATTGGTTTGGCAACAATGGAGTCACATTCAGGGCATCAGTTGAAAGTCTAATCTCTCAGCACAGATGTGTAGGACTCCTGTAATTCAGGCATTTGAAGATTGCTCAAAGCCGCCTCCATTGGCATTAAAGGGCTCCCCCCGCAGCACTGGCACTAACAGAGAGCATGATAAGTCCAAATAAGAAGCTAAACTCAACTCATGCACATTCATTTAATGGCAACATCTGCTTTGAAAAACATGCATCCATTGCAACTGCCATCAGCATCCACAGACTCCTCACTGGCTCTATTTGGCTCTACGTAGGAAGCATCATATGCATGATCCCGTCATGAAGTTTGATCCAAATGGTAGGCAGCATAATTATTCTAAAATACCTTCTGTTTGGCTTAATTCAAAGGTAGCATCACATGAAAAGCATGTCATCTAAGATGGGGGAAAATGCATTTCAGTTGGCAGACAAAGCAAGAAAATTGGTTTGATGTACAGTATATATACATATAATTTATTCAATACCAAAATGTGTTAATTAAATTCAGCTAAATATAATTTAAAAAGGACTATTTTACCCTATATTGAAATGTGCTATGTATTTTTATTTATCATAAAAATACATTTAAAAAATACTGTTGAAATCTCTCTTTTTTCACATATTTATAGCACTTTATACAATACAAATAAGTCAAAGCAGCTTCACTAACATACATAAATGGACATACATAAATCCCGTAGCAGATCTAGGCAGGTGGAGCTGGCGGAGGTGGAGGGGTTCAGAGGAACTCTGCTAGCGTGCTGCAGGACTAGCTTAATGTTACAGCAATCAGCTTGTGCCAGGCAGTAATGATATGATTGCTTGCAGACTGCATGTAAAAGACCTATCAGCCTGTGCCTTCTAGAGTTTCATGACTGAACTAGATATATTTATGTTGCACAAACTTGCTGCCTATATGAAAAATATGTCACTTATGAGGTTCCGTTTCAGTTAAGATGCTGACTTAAAAGTCAGCTGGCCACAGCAAGATATCAGCCATTGCAAGAAAAGAGCACTATTTGTGTCTGTAGCATCTAATAAAGTGCACTAAACACAAACATCTGCAATACACGTTTTGCAAGCTTAAATATATGGATTCAAAATGCATGATAAACTAAAAAATTAAAAATGTGTAACATAAAATATTCTATTTTATAAATATTTTATATATATATATATATATTTTTTTTTTTTTTTTTTTTTTTACATGTACATATAGCCATATAGACATTCAAAAATATCAACATTTTAAATATTTAATCATTCACACAAAAAGTATATAAAAAAAACTTACATGTTAATTAAAACAGGATCATTTATTCTGATAATTGTGGCACTTAAATACAGTGTTGAGAAGGTGCAATCTGTGATTAGCCTAATTTATATAGAAAGGAGTGATAAAATCTCACTGTGCAACAGTATTTCCAATCATTTAGCTGTTAAACTAGATTGTGGGTTAATTAATAAGACTGTCAACTGAACTCGCTCTATTCTGTTTTACATTAGTTAGTTACAATCCTTTAAACACAGCATCCAGAGAGAGCTATACACCTCCATTATCTTCCCTTACACAAACTGTACAACAATAATTCCTACCTTAAGAATTAGATTGCAATCAGAAAGAATTACAATGTCAATTACTACTCAAATGCAGTGGGGCTGATGCTCCGTAGACCAGACATGAAGAGTGATCCAGTTACCATGGCATCAGACAAACATGCATATACATCGTTAGAGCTAAATTAAAAGCCCTTTGGTGTTTGCTGGCCTGCTTGCTTTAATGTTGCTTTTGAGGCCTGGCTAAAAGGAAGTAATTCCAGGGGAGGATTCCTGTCATCCATATGGGGCATGCTGACAACCGCAGCCGAATTTCCTATTGATTCATGGCAGAGAATTCATCCCTCACACCCACATACAAAACTGGAGGTGAAAAATACATACATTTGCTCATAAAATATATAGATCTGCACTCAGACTCATGTACACACTCTTATTGACACGCACGCATGGTTTTTCACCTCAGGCAATCCACAAGCAGTCGGGACTGAACAAGTTCACTGAACAACAGAGGAAGGAAACAGTTAATCAATATGCATGAAGGAAAAGAAATAGACAGAGAGAAAAAGAGAAAAAGACAGACTGGAAAATAAAAAGGATATGCTCTGTCTATTTCCCCAAATGAACGGCCGTACTTCTCCTTTCAGTTCAGTAATTATGCACTGACCCTTGATTTAAACCCGTCCACTTCAGCAAAGTGAAACTCTTACTTTTTGAAGAGAAATGGGAACGTCACTGTAAGAACAACACCTAAACAAACTCAGCAAGAAGACAGGTGCTCAAGCAGCAACATTTCTTGTAATTGCTTGGGGATGTCCAAACCAACAACCATAAAACCCTCACATTTCCTCTCAAATCGAATAAGTCTGCATCAAAGCACCATACGCAAACACACTAAATTATTTTCACCAGAATGCACCGTAAAACCTTTCTTTTCATGCGTGCTGAGTTGAAAGTGAAGGAATAAGCAGACTTGCAGACTATTTCTGACAACCCAGGACTAAAAAACTATGACATTTGCATAACCGAAGGCATTTGCAATTACAATTCACCAATTAGGACATCAGAAGCTTTGAGATAAAGCAGGCCCTCATTATGAACCCAAGAATCATACCAAGTGGGTCAGACAAAACAACACAAAGCAGGTTGTTTTAAACCTGAGCCAGAAGAGAAAGCTGAATAGTTTGATAAAGACAGTTTAGTGCACACCAAACAGGAACCGAGTTTGGTTTGCACTAAATATTTAGTATATTAATCAACAAAAAATATTAATAAAGAAAAATAAATCAACAGTCAAGCTACTAACAAAAAGCATCATTTAAATTTTCAGAAACAAAACAAGTTACTGCCCTTACAAGTGAGTCATTGAATCATTCGCTCATCCGATTCAGTCAACAACACTGATTCCTTTAGGAACTAAACAACTGACTATCTTTATGAATGAGTCACTGAATCGTTCAAACACAGTGTGATATAACTGTCACAACGGTTTGTGAATCATTCAAGATCATTAAAGATGTAGTAATATGTCCCAAAACAGTCAAAAGTATGTACTTTTTCTTCACAAAAAGAGTACATACTTTGGTAACACTTTAGAATACTGATCCTTCATTCATGAATAACTACACAGGAACAAATGAGTAATGCATTATTAACACTCTAGTAACTATTATTAACTAACGAGAAACTCTGATTAATGAATTAATAAGTAATAGTGCTCAGTTGAATGTGGTAGTTCACTATTAGCTAATCAGTAACTACTATTGTAAACTTTTGAGGTTTTTGTACAGTTTTGTAGAGTAATTCCTTCTGATGTATTTGGTAACACTTAAGAAATTACTAGTGGGTTACCATGACCTTCACTTTAGAACACTGATCCAAATAAGTAGTAGTTCCTTTAGAATTATGTAGTAACTCTTGAGTTATTACTATTCAATACTTTACAAAAACCTCAAAAGTTTACAATGACTTCAGTATTTACTAGAGAGTTATCATGTTTCTCACTTTAGAATACTGATCCAAATTTTTAGGAATTCCTTCTGAAGGATTGGGTAATACTTCAGTCATTACTAGTTGGTTACCATGATCTTCAGTTTAGAATTAATTATACATTATGCATTATTCACATTAATTATGAACCTGTATATAGTAGTTCTTAGTAGTTAGGAGGTATGAAAGAAAAGGTAGTTACTGATTAGCTAATAGTGAACTACCACCTTCAACTGAGCACTATTACTTACTAATTCATTAATCAGAGTTTCTTGTTAGTTAATAGTAGTTACTAGAGTGTTAATAATGCATTACTCATTTGTTCCTGTGTAGTTATTCATTAATGAAGGATTCTAAAGTGTTACCAAAGTATGTACTCTTTCTGTGAAGAAAAAGTACATACTTTTGACTGTTTTGGGACATATTACTACATCTTTAATGATCTTGAATGATTCACAAACCGTTGTGACATTTATATCACGCCACGTTACTGGAAAAACTTCACTTTTTTGGAAACAGCTGAGCTGCTATCACTGCAAAATGTAATTAAATGTAGTTCCAAACGCAGGTTCGGGAGGAGCCTAAACATTCAGTCCTGTCAATCATCATTACGAGCGTATATAAGCAGCAGTCACTGCGTCATCCCAGCGACAATTCTTCCAGCAGTTATAGGGGGGTTTAACTTGGAGCTCAAGCCGAGCCTCGGGTTCGAGCCTCCTTTGAGGACAGCAAGCCAAGTTTGTATTTACCATTAACCATTCAGACTGAATGGGCAGGCGAACTTGTGAAATTAAAAAGTTGTTACTTTTAGTTAGTTAATTCCCAAAACTGCTGCTAGGATAGGATCCTTTGGGACAGGGACGTTTGATAGGCGACCGCTGGGGATTTTTTATCATGAGCACAAGGACACTAATAAAAGCATTTTCTGTTGTTCTCCTACCTGCATGAGGTGTCATCAGAAACGGAAGCTTGATGGGTGAGAGCGAGAGCAGGTGGAGAGGGTGAGCGGAAGAGACAGATGGTCCCTGTGTCACGTCAGAATCCATCGCCATCATGGCTGCTGCTGCCAGAGCGATCCGTTTAGAACTTCCTACTCGCTTAATAGCCACGGGACAACCTGAAAAGAAAAACAAAGATTGATAAAAGAAGTGCATTACTGTGGTTTGCAGCATAACACCTGGGATATAACACTGTATTTTTTTGCTGGCCATTTTCTAACAAAATGTGCTCATAAATGTTTATTTTAATGGTTGCACTTGAACCGGGATGGGAAAATGGTCCCAGTAATTCAGTAATGGATACGGATTTATTTATTTATTTCATCAAACTGTCTATTTAAAGTCATCATGAAACTAAAATTACAATTCTTATTTTGTTTGAGTATACCCGTTTGAGTTTTCGAAGCATTTGTTTGAGTTTCACTTGGATATAAGTCACAATAGAGGAAAAAAGACGATTGCAACTTCCATTTAATGCTGATTTTAAATGCATGATGTTTTAGAGATGTTATTTTTATGTATTATATGGCTTTAATCATTTATATGTGTAATCTGCCTGCATATAATTTCATACCAACAACATAGTAGTAGTCAACATGAAAACACATTTGCAATACATTTTAAGTTTGTTTCTTTTGATTGAATCATGAACAAAAGAATTACATGTTACTATAAGAAAGTAAATAGGGTCAATTTTTGACTTCAGAATCCACTGCATATGTAATATAAGAATGACAGTAAACACTCAAATAAATACAGATTCTCCTAATTTCATCATGTGCATCAATGGAGGTTTTAACATACAATATGTGTTTTCTTCCCACTAGATGTCGTGTGACGGCCTGTCTTTGTTCTGGCTGCCAAACGCTTCATGGGCTTTTGCCTTTGAGTTTCATCAAAGTGTTGAAAACCTTATCAAATCTGAACACAATACCGACCCTGACACACAAATATCTACTAAATGCGAGTGAGTGAACAAGCCAAACTCTATAACTGCACATTAGACACAGAAGAAGTAATGTGGTTTGTAAGTGAATTATGTGGAGTTATGACAACCATACAAGCAAAGTCAACTTCATCCACATTACATTTATGCTTTTGGCAAATGCTTTTTGCAGCAAATGAAAAAATGTAATGTGGATAAAGTTACAGGGAATCCACAGCCGTTGTATCAGTATGTGCGCTCGCTGGGAATCAAACCCATGCCTGGTGTAGCTCTACCAACTCCATATATCCTAATTTCCATAACATTTCATTCAAAATTATTTTCTACTACTTTAGTACATACTTCTGTACAGTGTGATTTTTTTAAAGAACTATACTGCAAAAAATATATATTTTTCAAAGTAAATAAAACAAAGATTATTAGAGTATGTTTTGCAAGAAAATCCTATTTCAGTCTTCTACTTCTACTTCAAAATTTCACGTTTAATACAATGTGATCCTTGCTGTTTGTAATTACTTGAGAAATCTACTAGCAATTTCTGAGCAAAAACTGTTTCTACACAATTATATTGTATTTTACATTATAATCAATGACTAAAAGTCAATAGTTTTGGATTTTATATTGAATATTCAAACTGCTAGCAAAGTTCACAAATAATTCAAAAGAAACAGCAAGTAACACACTGAATTAAAATGTAAAATTTTGAAGTAGAAAGACTGAAATAGTATTTTCTTGTGAAATGTACTTCATTAACCCTTATCGCGGATCTTTAGTGACCCGGGATCCCTCAATCAATTCATTATAAACAATATAATAAGAAAAAAAGAATAAAATTATTAAGCAATGCCTGTTTTCCCGTTATTTTTTCGTAAAAATGGATCTGCTGTCAGCGATCAAAATGTTGATTTTGAAGATGTTGAAAATGATAGTTCTGAGAATATGTTTGAGATCGCGAATATGAGCCAGATGCTGAATGTACTGGGAAATGAGCTCTGATGAGGACAGTGATGATAGTATAAAACATCTGCTCAATCTGAACCCTTCTAAGCTCCAAAAGGTAACAATAATAATAAGGTATCTTGTTCTTCTGTAATTGTTACTCTAATATCAGAAGAGTTTTATATTATCGCGACAGGTAGAGATCCATCAGTGTTAGATATAGATGGCTAAAACTAAAGACCCAAATATGTAATAATGATTGGCAAAACATTCATGCATTTAAGGGTTAATCATTTTTACGGTGTATACGCCTTGTTGTTTTTCATGATTTCTACAATATTTTTGGCTCACATTAAGTTTTCAGGGTGATTTGCTTTTGTTCATGGTTTATAATGCTTTACTGCAGATCTTTTTGAAATGCCTAGCCAAAGTGGACAGTCATTGTTGTGCTCTACAACACACCAAACCATGATGAAGATCCATTATTAGTCACCTGGATGAGCTAACACACACATGCTCGTCTCATCTCCACCGTTTTCATCGCCTGCCTCCACTGAGCGAGAGAAATGCTTTTTAACGAAACCTTGAAGAGGTCTTTGGAGTGAGCAGGCGGGGTGTTTCTTCCACGCTGAGCAGCTGAAACACTTTATCTAATGGTACTGAGTGGGCGGATCAGAGCCAACCAGAGCAGTTAGCATGCACATGTACCGCACTGGAAATCAGGCCACCGGGGAATATATCATATGGAGCCGTTCCAGCACATCCACTCTCCCATACTGCGAGAACGTTTTAGAAGGCGGGAAAACAGAGGGTTGGTGGGGAAGGAATACTCTGTCATCTGACAGCTGAAGCAAAGGGTATGGGGACTGTGGATTAAACTCTACTAACCTTTTAGCTTGATGGTAATGATAAATGTGTCTCTAACTGCTTGACTTAAATACCTAACCGCTGGAGATGAAGTGACAGGTGCACAGATCACATAAACAATGCATCGTTCATCAGGAAGCGCTCTCCGTGGACATGATGTGAAATAGAAACTGTGAATTATACATCCACTGGGGGCTTCTCTTGAGAGCCAGCCCAGCACACCATGTGACTTTGACAGAGGTAAATCCTCAAAAGCGACGCACTCAGAAAAAAGCACTCTTGATATAATATAAAAAAAAATCATCTTTCTTTATTTGGTCACTGGATGTTGCCTCTTGACAGGTTTAACAAAGAAGGAGAAACACGATAAATACTACGGTGGCCAAAGGCTGCAGGAATGAGGCCATTTTCCTGGTCTCCAGGGGAGCAATTATTGCTGTGCTCCTAAGAAGAGTCCTCAAAACAAGTCCTTACAGTTTATGCTTTCTCAAGTTACGTTTGAACCACAGCCAATGTTGGTTTTGACACCTCAGCCATGTCCCCCATGATAGTATACAGTATATCTCAGTGATTCTTCGAGTTATACAGTATGAACTGTCCCAGAAATGTTTCTTTTTGTTACAGAATGCTGCATTAAATCTAAAATGGAAACTTTTTACTAATTTGTTTTATGAGCATTTATCTTTTTTGATTTGATTGTTTCCTTTGTCCCAGATGCTTCAACAGAAGTAATATACTATAATATTTAAATAATAAATATTTTATATACTGTATATCATAAAAATATTAATTATTAAAAAATGATCATCAAAACAAAAAGTATTTTTTATTTCATTTTTTTGTGAATAAATATTTATAGGCATTTTTACATAAATTACATCTTTTCTTTAGTCACAAGCAACAATTTGGGCGCTAATAACATTTTATCAAAAGTTATAAAATTACAATTATAAAACGGATAGTTCCGGCCCTTGATTCTGATTGGTTGAGCCGCGTTCGAAGCTGTTGTAAAATTCCCGAAAACATACCGCATTACGTAAGTATCGATGCGCCACTGAGTGTGTATTTTGCTGCATCTGTCTTAGCAACCACTCAGCAATGTAAACAGGCCTATGTTTGTTCTCAATTGTTTTTGTTCACTGAAGTTTACTGCATTATGTAGAAGAGTATTGTGTGAGAGAGATCGAGTGACTGAGTGTATTACCTGCATTCAGATTTAGCATTTTCCTTCAGGTCAGTCCTATGATCGTAATAAAAAATCCGTTTGAATGTCCGCTGCGATTTTAACATTTAACGTTAATGGGTTTTCCCGTGCCTTGCTGACACTGACAGCGCTAGTCAAAGCATTCGTCATTTGCGTCTTGTTCTGTGTTCACAAGTTTCAATATAAAAGTCTTTGCGACTGACTGACTTGCTCATAAAGACAATCTTTACCGCCATCTAATGGCGTAACAAATGTAACTTCTGTTGCTGTTCACGGTCAGGGACTATTTTTTTCCAGCGGAGGGAAGCCTTTTAATGATTTTACTTCATGAAAGTTGCACTGATATATATTTTTGGCTTTAATATTTGTATTGTGTGATAAGCCTCCGCTCCGCGTCGTGCCTAACAACACCCCTTAGCTGAATTTACTGTAAACCACGGCTTCTTGGGGCTTATTGCTTTAATATAAGACAAGAAAAACATTAAAGGTCAAATTATGCAAATAGAGGCTTGTTTCCACCACAAACTTAAAAAAAAAAAAAAAAAAATTACAAAAGGTAGCTAATTGAAACTTTTTATCTCACAATTCTGACTTTTTTCTCACAATTGCACATTTATATTTTGCAATTATGAGAAAAAACGTCAGAATTGTGAGATATAAATTTGCAATTGCGAGACAAAAATGGCAGATACATATTTGTATTTACATACAAGTTTATACATATCTCACAAAAGACATTATTTCTCAGAAGTTTAAAAAAACTTCTAGAGTTTACAAAAAAGCTCATTTTAAAAAAAAAAAAAAAAAAAGATTATAAATGTTACATTGGCAGCTAACTAAAATAAATAATTTGAAGCTGAAGTACTAAAATAAAATACTAAAACTAAAATAAATTAAAGCTAAACAGATATATACCTAAAAATAATAAAAATGACAAAGGCACATAAACTAAAATTAAAAAGAAAACTAATTGAAAAATAAAAAATACTGAAAATATGAATATGTACTATATGTAAGTATATACATTCTCCGAAATAACACTGGGTGGAAATGACACTGCAGTAGACAGAATATATATATAAATAAAATATTGAGAGTGTAAAAAGTGTTTTAAGAAAACCTTTAAAACTTTTATTTTCTAAAAGTCCACAGGGTCAAAAGTGCCAATAGTTGCAGAAACACCCCTATATATGTGTGTGTTCACATCTGAGTGTGACATGTTTCTAGCAATCTCTCCCATCTCTCTCTGGGGGTCTTGTTTCAGAGAAATTGAGCAGAAAGATTCAGGCCAAGACAAGGGTAAATGTAGCGGGAGCCTTCAGCGCTGTGGAGCTGTCCATCCTGCTGCGGCGCTGAAAAGGCGAGTGATTGCACTTATGAAACTTTCGACCACTTATGTGTGCTTCAGACTACACTGCCATCATCTTGATCCAAAAAGAGGCTCTGTGTCAGAGTCTCTGTCTCTCTCACTATGCTGTCCTCCCACTGTTACCTCATTTACCTGGTTAACAAACCACCTACTTCATACCGTCTCCTTGAAAACAGCTTATTTTGTTGAATTATGTCATCAGCCTCCCCAGACTCCTCCTGTAACAAAGGCCAGATAATAACACTAAGCACCTTTTTTCAGGGTAAACATGGATTGAAAGTAACTGCCTGAAGAAGAGGCTTTCAACAGTAATTTATGAAGTTGTTGAGTTGAGTTGAGTAAGAAAGTTTGGCAGAAGCACAACAATTTTAGTAAACATGGTTTTGAAGTCAACATGACTTTCTTAAAGGAATAGTTCAACCAAACATCAAAATCTATTCACTCATTACATTCACTCCTTTACTCATGGGTTTCTCAAAAGCACTATAAAAGTGGCTCATACTTTTGATTTGGCATCCTTTAAAACTAACCCTTATTCATTGTAAATACATGGAAAAAGAACAATGAAATCTTTTCAACTTTTGTGATCCATGAAAAAAAGAAAGTTGTACAGGGTTCAAAATACACAAGGGTGAGAAAATAATGACCTTATGTTCATTTTTGGGTGAACTAATCCCTTTAATGGGTGTTCATGATCGCAATTTGCACAATTCATCCGCCCACGTTAGAAAAAAAAATGTTTGCCTTTAAATCTAATAGCATTCTCTGCCTCTGACATTACTTTAAATGAGCATTTTTCTCAAAAAAATAAAATCTGTGTTAATTTATCTCCCATTTACTGTACCATTAACTACATTTCTAATAACAGGAAATCTAATAACCATCATTTATCTATGCTCATAAGTAAAGCACTGTTTTCTCTGAGCTCTGACCATTTCATCAACTCTTTCTGTGTGTTTTAACATTTCCATCGACACAGAAGCTTAAAAATCCCTCCGATTTTTGATTTTCACACTAATGTGAATCAAGAACACCACATGACAAATAAATCAGCATAAATATTAGTTTATCAGTGCACGACAAAAGGCAGGAGAATGTTTTGGATCTTACCTTAAATCACTTTCATATTTTTCCAACCCAGTCTCTAGCTCATGCATACTGTAGCCTATCTATAGCACAAATTCAGTGATTTTTGGCACTGAGTTTGCTTTCTAGATATTTAAATTTGAAATCCAGGTAGGTTTAGGGGTTTTGGCTGAGGTAAAATGCATTGCTGGGATATGAACAGTTGCCAATATATATTGATTTGAAATTGTGTTGGTTGGTTGATGTCTTAATTGGGGGCAAAAGTATTGTAGCATGCTCTGCATTCACATTTTTAATCAATGAAAGTTATTGCATGGATTTTATGAATAACAAAAAAAGTGACTTATCGAATGTAAATACCAATTGACCCTGTGTTATGATAAAAATGTATCATAACACAGGGTCAAAGCTATGAACAAACTCAAAGATATGAACAAACGTTCTTCTAGTAACATTAATATAACGTTTGTTCAAAGTTGTCTGCTCTTTATTAATGTTCTCAAAATGTTATTTATACATCATTCATGGAGCGTTTTTTGGAGACGTTTTAGTTGGATGTTACTCTTAACATTTTTTTTTTTTTTTTTTTTTTTTTTTTTTTAATGTTACTACTACAGAAAATTCAGAAAACATTCAAAATAATGTTCATAATGTCTGCAAAATGATCAAATGGAATGTTCCCTTAAATGGTTAGTTCTCTCATAAATGAAGTTTCTGTCATTAATTACTCACCCTCATGTCGTTCCAAACCCGCAAGACCTTCATTCATCTCTAGAACACAAATTAAGATATTTTTGATGAAATCTGAGGTTTTTTTTTTTTTTTTAATCTCCCATAGAAAGCAACTTAATTACCACATTCAAGGTCCAGAAAAGTAGTAAAGACATCGCTAAAATAGTCCACATGACTACAGTGGTTCAAATTTAATGTTATGAAGCGACGAGAATACTTTTTGTGTGCAAAAACAAAACAAAAATAACGACTCAAAAGTGACAAAAATAACCCCCCAAAAGTGATAGTTTTAACATGCTATAAAATCTGTGGGGTATATTGAGCTAAAATTTCACATACACATTCTGGGGACATCAGAGACTATTACTATTACATCTTGTGAAATGGGACATAATAGGTCCCCTTTAAAGTTGAACCACTGTAGTCACGTTGACTATTTAACGATGTCTTTACCTCTTTTCTGGACCTTGAATGTGGTAATTTTGTTGCTTTCTGTGGGAGATTAAAAAAAAAAAAACTCAATTTCATCAAAAACATCTTAATTTGTGTTCCGAAGATGAACAAAGGTCTTAACCGGTTTGGAACAACATGAGGGTGAGTACTTAATGACAGAAATGTCACTTTTGGCCATAATCGGGCAGTTGGTAAGCGTTGGTCAAGCAAGTTTCTGCAGTGTGTTCTGCACATCGGCTTTAGTCGGACTTCTGTTGGCCGCTAGACCTTTGACGTCAGTTTGGTGTGTACCAGCCTTAAGAGAAAGACCAAAATAAACTCATATGCATCTTGCAGATGCCATCTCAATAATGTCTTGCAAATTAGGATCCAGCCTCTTAAGAAGACCTCAGATGACCAACACTTTTGAAGAGACAGCGCCAACTCCCGCAAGGATCAACACGCACATTCGCAAATTTCTATATATCCTAATTATTGTTAATATGTATTTCATTTTTCTGAGTTAGAAGCATTCCTGGGTCAACATATTTTGTTGATCCTGGAACAACGTTTCTGTCCGAAAATGTTGTCCTATCTCTACCCCTAAACCTAACCCTACCCAAAAAAATCAGAGGGAAACGAATGGTGAATAACACTGATGTAGAAGCACCTAACCCTGGTTGTAAGCCTAAACTTGACCTAAACTGTAAAGTTGTCCCTCAAATCTCATTAGTTGATTAGAATGTTGCTCCAGGATCAACAAAGATGTTGATCTATGAACAGGTTGCACTCTGTGAAATCAGATTCTGCAACAAGTATGCAATCAAAAGTCAAAACTCAAACACATCAAATATACATCAACAATTGTCCCATCTTTGTCTGTTTTTACTTCCAAGTCATTTTTAAGGGAAACATCTGCTGATATACTTCAAATAAACATTAAGAGCTCCATTATTTCTCTTGAGCTATTAAAAGAGCAATCTATGACCAATATAATTCCTGTGGGTTTGGCTGATGTGAAGTACGATTTGCCCAAATAGGGATTGCTTGAGACACTGCTCAACAGATTGTGCCCTTGAAAATGACCGAAAAACTCTTTTATAGACATTAACCCCCTGAAAGTCATTGTTTAATTCACACCCTGGAATACACAAATAAAAATGTGAAGTTCCACAGTGTATAATTAGTATTCACACACAGTCTGCAGTGAGAGTGTGTCAGACAAATCAATGTTTCTTATTTCAAATGTGGCAAGAATTCTGTTTGAACTAGCTCAAGTCATATGCGAAGGAGCGTGTGACTGTTGCACCGCAGTGGATTCTTCTAGCACAGCTAAAGTAAACAGAGTTTCTTTCTGTTCTTTACACATTTTGATGTGCTAGCGTGGATGCCATGTTATTGATTTCAGCCTTTATCTCTAATGAGATCAAACCATTTCTCAAATGTTCGGTCTTGGTTATGAATCTCATGGTGGCACAAAATAAAAGCATGACAAGTTCCATGTGGAGGTGTTTAAAGCCTCATTAAAGTTCCCATGAGAGCTTTGGCATGATCCATTCAAGGTGGGCCAAAACGCTTCAGTGCGCACTTCTAAATCGCCTGCTCAACTTTTAAACTCTATTTTCCAGAAGCTGCGTATTTCTTGACAAGGCAACCAGAGTGACTTTTCACGTTCCATTAGGTCCTGTCAATAAGACCAGGCTAAAATTCATGAAGATGAAAAATGAGATTTCAGAGTGGGTCTGTGAAGCAGAGGAATGGTGGGTTAAAGTAAAAATGACTTTTTGGCCTAGAAACCACACTGTAGAACCTGAAAATGCACACAACAGAATGAGCCCTTCTCAGGAAAGCCCTCAGGAAGCATTTCAATGCTTCCACCTATTAGATGATAAATGAATGACCCTGAGCGAGCTCAAATAAAGCCTGAACTAGTTTGGTTGCCTAAAACATTTATTTTGGAGGCATTTTTCCTTCTCCAACTATATATATATATATTCATAAATTGCTACAAAACTAACGTCACATTTGGACTGATTGCTTAGTTTTAATAAAAAAAATAAAAATAAATGTAAGCATATAAATATATATATATACATACACACACATACAGGGCTTGACATCAACACACATAGATTTCAGCAGTGGCGTGTAACGCAGTCACTCCTACAAGCCACTTTGGCGGGCTGAATTTTAATATATAATATTATTGCACGTATATAATATATAATTGCACGTATTATGCATAATTGTGCTCATTCCCGCAGATTTTGTGCTTACATCCAAAGTGCGTGCACATAAAGTCACCTCTCAGTACTAAATTGATTTCTTTTTCGCTGCTTATTGCACTTAAACAGTCAAATACGCATAAAATAATGTCAAAATGCCGGTCTTGTACAGTATTCACGTAAACACAGTCAGTTATGTTTTAAGTGAACATAAACATTTGAGAAAGAAAACGCATGTGTAACAGTATAATGGGTCCGTGTTTCTGGTCTTAAAGTGACAGCAGCCTAATAAACCTGCTGCCAAATTATGAGATAATATTAAAAATATCTATATGGCAGTTTTTCCCCATGGTATCAGTGTCAAATCATGGCCAGTGAAAATGCTTAGTAACTAAATGGTTAGTAACTTTGGAAAACCACTAGTGACAGTGGCTGGTGAGCAAAAAAGTTAATGTCAAGCCCTGTATATGCTGCAGCATTGCTATATAACAGCATTTATTTGAAATAAAACTCTTTTATAACATTATAAATGTATTTACTGTCACTTTGGATTGATTTAATGCATCCTTGCTGAATAAAAGTAGTATCTACTGACTTTTGAATAGTAGTGTATACAGTATATGCTGCTCATAAAAAATGAAAATTCATGATAGATCATTTACTGTTGATTTCTTTTATTTATGCTCATATATTAAATTTCATTGTTTCCACTGAGCTCTAACAATTTTATTAACTCTTTCCATCGACATAGAGGCTAAAATATCCCTCAGAGACAGCACACTGTTGTATTCCATAAACCATATAACTGCACTTATTGATTTTCACACTGATGCGAATCAAAAAGGATGAAAACATGACAAATAAATCAGCATAAAATATTGGTTTATCGGTATATGACATCCAGCAGGAGTAGTGTTATGGATCAATACCTATCTTACCTCAGAACAGATATGGGAACCTTCAAAAGGTGGAGTTTAATGGCCCTGAAGGATGAAACTGCACTGAAGATGGAAACGTATGTCTGAGCTATTACGCCTTTTTACTTTGTACTGAACATATTTCTTATTTCCTTTGGTTAGATGTAAACACTGTAGAGCACAGATTATTAACGATGGACCTGGAACGCATGGCTAGCGGCAGATTCTGTGCTGGGTAGATGAGGAATGCCCAAATACCCAGGAAATTATTTGCTTCAGATATTGATTTGCTCTGTTTTCATTATGCCACAACTGTATGTTCACATTTCCAGGCTTGTACCTTCAACAATAATTTTCCAAACATACCCTCTTTTCAATGCTTTTTTTTTTTTTTTGGTCTTGCATTATGGAAAAAATAATTTGTATTAAATTATGTTTCTAGCCACCCAAATTGATTTTGTGCATCATTTCAAAATGTCAAACTGAAGTTCATAAAACATAAGTAACTGTATCATTTTAACTGTTGCCATAAGAGGAGCTAAAGAGCACATTTTTCTCTTCTACATTTGTACATTACATTTACATTTATGCATTCGGCAGATTCTTTTATTTTAACTTACATTGAATTGGGAATTGAACCCATGACCTTGGTGTTGCTAGCACCATGTTATACAGTTTGAGCTACTGGAATGTACAATACTCTACAGCCAAACAAATAAATTGTGAGATGAAAAATCTGCAATTTGTCTCTTTCAGGTGAATTTTCAGGTGAAAAATTTTGATAATTATCTCTTTCAGGTACATTTTCAGGTGAAAAATCCACCAATTGTCTCTTTCAGTTGAATTTTCAGGTGAAAAATGTGCCAATTTTTTTTAGGTACATTTTCAGATGAAAAATGTGCCAATTGTCTCTTTTGGTTGATTTTTCAGGTGAAAATGGGCCAATTGTCTCTTTCAGGTAAATTTTCAAGTGAAAAAAATGTTATAATTATCTCTTTCAGGTACATTTTCAAGTGAAAAATCCACCAATTATCTCTTTCAGTTGAATTTTCAGGTGAAAAATGTGCCAACTGTCTCTTTCAGGTACATTTTCAGGTGAAAAATCCACCAATTGTCTCTTTTGTTTGATTTTTCAGGTGAAAATGTGCCATTTGTCTCTTTCAGGTAAACTGTCCAGTGAAGAATTTGCCAATTCTCTTTCAGGTGAAAAATCTGCCAATTGTCTCTTTCAGCAGAAAAGCAATTTTAGTTTTCATGTTTATAGCTGAATAATACCAGAATATACAGTTCTGCTTGTGGATATCTATTTCAGCTATATCAGAATATGTTGAGATAGTCCTCAACATATTCTCAACACAAGATCCAGGGGGCGGATCTAGATCCAACTCCTCCCATTTTACATATCCCTAAACCTACTCGTCTCCGCCCCCTGGATCTGGATCCAACTCCTCCCACTTTACGTCTCCCTTAACCTACCCGTCTCCGCCCCCTGGATCTCGTGTGTTCTGCAGTGAGGGGCTACTGAATATCTTTGCAAGATTTGATCCCACTAACCTTTAAAACTTGTGATTAGTTCTTCAAAAACGTTAATGTCAACCTAGTACCAGACAGCAGATTGGAACTTTTGGATTGTAGCTGCCAGTTTTGTGTGCAATGTGCATAAGAAAGTCAGTTAAAGAACTGTGGGAGTGACATGTGAGGCTAAGACTGTAGTTGCAGGCTTATTAAAATCGAGAAAGTTGAGGAAAACACCATAGTATGACAGACATCAGCACTATGAGAGAAAAAAACAGTCTTACAACACAAAAGGCAAATGCTGGGCGCACCACATCAATTTATCACGAAAACAGCCCTAATAAAATACGCTGTTACCTGAGGGAAAAGCTCTTAAACTGGTGCTGACCTGTGTGGATGTGTTTGCAGACGTCGAGAACTTCCTTTTCCCTGCGGTAAGGAAGTGTGACTGCGAGGACACAAATTGGACTTCCTCACAGTGTTCGATTTTGAGAACGCCGCACACCCTCTGGCACCAATTACTGCCTAGGCTAACGCTCATCAACGGCTCGAGCCTGTGAGGATGACTTTGTAAGAACAACTCTCAATACCACTCCAGAGCTGATTCCCGGACACAGACTTCTGAAGTTCAATTTTTCCCCAAAGCTTTGTTGTGCTGAGAGTGAATAACTATCGCTTTGTAACTGACGCAGAGGTGTGTTCAAAAAAATGGTTTGATCCTTTCACCTTTATGTCGAGCTAGGCTCATCAAAGGTGAAGACAAAGATCAAGTAGATTTTGTAATTCTCCAGATCAAAGATCAACTTTCTAATTCTCAGGCAATTTGCCTGTGGCCTAGAGAAACAGACAGGCAACAGACGGGGTGAATGCTTATTTTATGCCCCAAAAGAGTTGTAAAAGGAAAGTTTTGCATGTTTAAAGAACAGTTTTGAGTTGCCAACATCACTTCTGATGCTCCTTTTAAACTCCATGTAGATGGCCTATTCCTGAATGTACCAGAGAACTTTCCATTCCATAAAATATTTAAGTTGTTTCCTCATTCATGACCTTCACAGCTGCATGCAAGAACGTAATATTAATCATAAATATCACTATATATATATATATATACACCAATTTTTAACCCAGTAGGCACGGAGCTAAATAAGATGCTCAGGATACATCACAAAAACATCAGTCAAAACAAATGGTTTTGCATCTATACATGCATGAGAAACAAGTAATTTTCTCCCATCTCAACATTTTTCAGCCACAGAAACAGACTGCTTTGTTTTTTTTTTGGTTATGGGGTGTAGAGATATGATTTTGGGGTTATGAAGCGTACAGAGGCAACCACGAACCGTAGAAGTGTTTGACAGATGGCAGCAGACTTCACTTCCACACCCACATCTGTTATTTTCATCACAATATTTGTCACCTCAATTCCACAAAAACCTCAATGGGTTAGCAAAAGCACAGTCTGCAAGGCTGAAGCTTGACAACCTGCTCACGTGTAGAGATTCGTAATTTTTTGTCTGCCATGTTGTTGCCGATATGGTGCGCACTTAAAGCAACAGTTCAGCCAAAATTAAAATATACTGTTATACTTTTCTGTGGAAACACAATAGGAGACTTTACAATTTGAAAGAATGTATAGCGTCCATGACTCACTTCCTTCTAGGCAACATATACTGTATATACAGAGTCTCTCTCATACTGTCAGAATAAACGCTCGAATAGCCTCTGCTTGCCTTTGAACTAGAAATAGAACAATCTACAGAATAAGGGATATTGGACATAGTTGGGTGGACTGAACACATACATACTACTCAGTAGTTCTGTTCCCTAAATAAACTCCCTACCGACTGCAGTTTAAGGCATTAAAGTCACTCCCACAGCACTAAGGTAAAATTGATGTACAACTTTTTAACCACTAAGAAAACTTACTGTTAATTTAATTACAGTCCAAATGGCAAGACAAACATAAGCTGCAACAAGATGAACTGAAGGATACCAGGGAGTTTTACATTCACATTTACAATATGTTCAGAATGTCTATTAGCTTTATTAACGCTTTTCAAACCTTCACTCTATTCTAAAGCACACTTGAAGTGTTAAACATGTAAAAGAGTAGCAGAAAAGGTCATTTTTTTACCATCAGTTCAGACTCGGAGAGCTTGTGCAGGATCTGTGCTGCTAAAATATTCCATTCACTTCCACTCATTACAGACTTTGCGGTCTGAAAGACAGAAAACCCTTAACAGGAGTGAACTTTTCATCTCTCAAGGACTAATCTTTGAACGGCACATGAGTGCATCTGCAATCTAATTCATCACTACTTACCTGAAAGCATCTGCAGCTAAAGACTTATGATCAGGGAAGAGCACAGGTGTAGCACACTGACTCTCTGCTGGAGGGCAAGAGCGTTTGGAATTAAATGCAGAACTTTATATGATACACCTCTCAGCTGTATCTGAGAGGTACCCTGGCCTGTTTTCAATTTAACTTGTTCACTGTGGGTAAATTTAACTTTGGAGAATATTTTATGGGGTCACTTCATGCGTTTTGATCAATTGGATTGCTGGGTGTGCAGATTTCACATTTTGCCACATATACTGTATGTGTCTCCACAAAATGTATCTGATCTACTATTCCCACGCTATTGCTAGCTCATGTTTGGATCGCGGCGCTATGAAAAATTCTGTATGCTGATGTTTTTTGGCAAGGAGCAAAGTTTATGTAGCCTACGTGGCGTAAACGTCCTGTAAGCTATAACAATCTGGTTTACAATCCAAAGGGAGATATTTTGCTTTACAGAAATAGCTTTTTAAGGACAGCAACAAACGGCTGGTAGGGACTACAACGAGCTTCTTCCTGGGTTAGTGACATCACAAACCCTAAAATTTACATAAACCCTGCCCCCGAGAACATGCAACAAAGGGGGTGAGGCCATGCTGGGCTGCTTTAGAGAAGAGGAAGAGTTGTTGTAGTAGAGTGTTGTTGCCATGCCGTCATTTTACTGCTTCACAAACGGATCAATTCAACGTTGGATTTGCACAAAAGATTAACATGATGGCACATGCTAGTCAATGAGTTGAATCAACTCCACAGCAACTACATAAATTTATCCACTAACCATTCAGAAACGTCCAGATGCGTTTTAGAAGTTGTAACTTCTTCCTGAGTCTTTCCATCAGTGTCCGACTCCGGTTTAAACAATGTAAGGCTGAACACCGTTACTGACAATCCTCATTTTGGCTGCGTGAGATTCTCCAGCTTTGTTTTTGTTGAGCAACCGAAGCGTGAGCTGTTAAAGCTCCGCCCTCTTCTGGAAAGGGGGCCGGGAGCAGCAGCTCATTTGCATTTAAAGGGACAAACACAAAAATGGCATGTGTTTGCTCAAACCCAAAAAGGGGGAAATTTGACAAGCTATAATAAATGATCTGTGGGGTATTTTGAGCTGAAACTTCACAGACACATTCTGGGGACACTAGAGACTTATATTACATCTTGTAAAAGGGGCATTATAGGTCCCCTTTAACACATTCAAGTGAATCACACAATACTGTCACATGTAGGGGGTTTTCAACCCATTAAGGGGGCGCGAGTACCTGTCCACTAACGAACTTCACTGCCATCTTCCATATTCAAAGAACTGCCGGCATGTGAAATCTTTGGAATGATGTCCATCAGTGCAGAATTGTAACAAATGTCGATCTAGAGTGACGTGAAAGTCACAGGAATTCCAATGTCTCTTCAGACTGAGGTCGCATTGCAAAATATCTTACTTGGATCGCATCTAGGACCACATATGGAAGTGTCCTAAATCAGAATCGAAAAGATCAGATTCAATGTGATTTGTGCTGTTCACACCGTTATAAAATAATCAGATCTGAGTCACATATGAGCAACAACAACAACAACAAAATTGGATTTGGGCCACTATTGCCTGCAGTGTGAACATTAGATAAACGTAGGGGGACGGATGTCCTAAAAGGCTGAAAACCCCTGCCCAACACCAAAAGATAGCACCATGACTTAACAAGAACATCTTGTGTTTTTATGCCAGTTATGGCAAAAACAAGTCGAATGTCTGACTTCAAGCATCGTTTCAGTCATTATTTTCAAGGGCATTCTTCTGAGCTGTCTGGAATGTAGCATTAATGAATAGCTTTGCTGAAAAGTTACACAACTTAAATGCATAGATGCTACAAACTGTTTGGTAAAAATGCAGAAATCTGTATGATAATACTTAAAGTTTTAAAACATTGTTAAAAAATGCTAGATGAACTTCAAGTTGCTGTCCTCATGTAAACTCACTGTCAGTCCAAGGCTCTTTATTTCCATTCTGTTCATTTTCTTGCCCTTGTGTAAATAGATGTTTTAAATAATGTGTAATTTTTACACACAAAATAATTTTTCACAAAATTCTGCTATGCACAAAAAAATCTGCACTCTGGAAATATTTAAAAAAAAAAAAAAAAAAAAAACTTATTTATAATGCATAATAAAAGCCTGAGAGGGATAAAAAAAGGTCCTCTATACTTCTTTGAAACACTTCAGTTTAAACACATGCATTAACTTTTCAAAAGGTACAGAGTTCAAAAGATACTGCAAAACAGGAATGACCCTAAGATGCATACAAAGTGTGTCATATACATTTGTCAGGTTACCAGAATCAAATGACATAATTTGTTTTTACTGCATACTCATTATGGGTCTTCATTACACACTCTTAAGCAGTCTTCACTGCACGCTCTAGTTGATTAAACCACACTATGATTGAAAATGAGCTAAAGTTTGAAGTAATTTCAGTTTCATTTCATAAGCACAAATCAACCCGCCTCTCTTCCCACACACAAACACTAAAACAGAGTGACAGCCTCGCTTCGGTTTTTGCTCCGTAAAATCTCAGTTGACAAACTTGATATTGTTACATCAAGTTAAATAAGAAGATTAAAGTTACAAAGGATAAGCTGTTTAAAAAGAAACTAGAAGCAGAAACTGAAATAGTCTAGGGAGTAAATAGAAAATAGAAAGCTTTATTTAAAAAAAAAAAAAAAAAAACAGCCCTCTGATGAATGTTAGCCAAACAGCGAGCCAGAATCACAAAGGTAGGAAAATGGGTGCTGGGAACGTAAATTCTCCCTCCTACCTGAAATGCGCCTAGGTGTCAAAAGTAGAGTGTGGATATTCCTGGAGGCTGCAGCTGGCCTACATATGCTCAACGCCGTTTGATTCGTCCTCAGCAGTGGCTTTTCCTGACGCTGGAAAATTCCCATTTCCTCTGGACTGATCCAGGTGGTCTCAAGAGCCAAAGTGTTGTTTAGATAAAACTGCAAATGAGAAAACAGAAATTCTGTGAAGTTACCGAATGGCAAAAAACTGAAAGTTTCCCCAAAACAGTTGTTCTTGCCCACGAATGGATATGAGGTTTTGTGCTTCACATCACATGAAATATACACCGATCGGGCATAACATTATGACCACTGACAGGTGAAGTGAATAACACTGATTGTCTCTTCATCACGGCACCTGTTAGTGGGTGGGATATATTAGGCAGCAAGTGAACATTTTGTCCTCAAAGTTGATGTGTTAGAAGCAGGAAAAAAGGGCAAGGATAAGGATTTGAGTGAATTTGACAAGGGCCAAATTGTGATGGCTAGATGACTAGGTCAGAGCATCTCCAAAACTGCAGCTCTTGTGGGGTGTTCCCGGTCTGCAGTGGTCAGTATCTATCAAAAGTGGTCCAAGGAAGGAACAGTGTTGAACCGGCAGCAGGGTCATGGGCGGCCAAGGCTTATTGATGCACGTGGGGATCGAAGACTGGCCTGTGTGGTCCGATCCAACAGACGAACTACTGTAGCTCAGATTGCTCAAGAAGTTAATGCTGGTTCTGATAGAAAGGTGTCAGAATACACAGTGCATCGCAGTTTGTTGCGTATGGAGCTGCATAGCCGCAGACCAGTCAGGGTGCCTGTGCTGACCCCTGTCCACCGCCGAAAGCACCAACAGTGGGCATGTGAGCATCAGAACTGGACCACGGAGCAATGGAAGAAGGTGGCCTGGTCTGATGAATCACGTTTTCTTTTACATCACGTGGATGGCCGCGTGCATGTGCGTCGCTACCTGGGGAACACATGGCACCAAGATGCACTATGGGAAGAAGGCAAGCCGGCGGAAGCAGTGTGATGCTTAGGGTAATATCCTGCCATCCATGTGGATGTTACTTTGACACGTACCACTTACCAAAGCATTGTTGCAGACCATGTACACCCTTTAATGGAAACGGTATTCCGTGGTGACTGTGGCCTCTTTCAGCAGGATAATGTGCCCTGCCACAAAGCAAAAATTATTCAGGAATGATTTGAGGAGCACAACAACATGTTGACTTGGCCTCCAAATTCCCCAGATCTCAATTCAATCGAGTATCTGTGGTATGTGCTGAACAAACAACTCCGATCCATTGGAGGCTCTACCTAGCAACAGGACTTAAAGGATCTGCTGCTAACATCTTGGTGGCAGATACCACAGCACACCTTCAGGGGTCTAGTGGAGTCCATGCCTCGATGGGTCAGGGCAGCAAAAGAAGGACCAACACAATATTAGGAAGGTGGTCATAATGTTATGCCTGATCGGTGTACACCAGAACTGCATTTACAATGTATGGGGGGGCTGATAAGTAGCAATGACGTTTTTTGCAAACATACATCAGTTCTTTGGTCAAACACATCTCATGAAAAGATTAAATAAAAAATTATATTTCTAATAGGACCACTTTAGAATCATTAGACATTCACACTTTTTGCATTGTGACATTTTCATTTAAGATGTGCAGGCCTCGAACCTGGGTCTCCGGCGTGGGAGTCGGACGCACTAACAAGGAGGCTAAAGGCTGCAACCTCTAGTGTAAGTCGCTAGAGCATCTCTTGAGATCAGAGGAGTGCGGCTTACTCGCACAGCGACTACTAGCTGTCCTCCATTACATATAGATAGATAGATAGAGTTTAATCAATTACTGTGAATGCATCCTTCACCTTGTAGTCAGGTACACGTTTCTCCACCCAGCCCTTGCCATAGTGTGGAGGCAGGACCGTCCGGTATACATGAGGAAACACTGGAAGTAGATCCACACTCGCAGAAGGCTGGAAACCCAACACATGAGGCCTGGATGGCATCTCCCACTGGGATAGACAAGCAGAAGAGAAGTCAAATTACAACTGAGATCTTTTCAGATCCATCTTATTGAAAAGAAGTTAAGAACTGAATCATAAGACACTTGGCTGGGATGTATGGATCTATAAACAATTTGCTCTACAGACCAGTGTGTTTATAATAACGACAATACATTAAAGGGTCCTATTATGCTTTTTCACTGTTGCAACATTAGTGTGTAATGTTGCTGTTTGAGCATAAAAAAGATCTACAAGGTTAAAAGCAAAAGAAATGCAAAAGAAGTGCTGCATGGGGTGTGAGTTCCGTCTCGGTGCTCTTTGGATGCAAGGGATAATTCAACTTGTAAACTTAAGGATGATCCAAGGCACTCGAATCATGTAGAGAAACTATTTTTAAAAAGCTTTTATTTCATCTTGGCTAAATCTTAAAAACAGTTGAGAGTGTTATTGCTATGTCAGAGAGATGCTGTTTTTTTTGTTGTTGTTGTTGTTGCTGTTGTTGTTGTTTTTTGCAAAACTCATTTGTTTGGCCTTTCTAAGGTGGACAAACTTGAGTGGTTAATTTTATTTTTTTGTGCTGCACATTTTACAGAGGACAGATTCAAGAACCTAAGAGAGTACAATGCCAGCTTCTCTTGAAAGATGGAGCCATTCCTACTTTGTCGGGACAATCAGTTATTTATGGATCACATCTTGTAAGTATGTTTTATTATTTGCTGTTGTGTTTTTTATTAAGCGTTCCAACCTTACGTTGTTGCTATGATGTAAACAAATGGAAAAGCTGTTTGGCTCCGCTAACCTGCTAGCTTACATTTCATGTAGTGGTTACTGTAGCTTTTGTAAGCTGTTCATTGCCCCTTTGGAAAATTAACCATGGTTTTGTGATCGATTACTGTCTGTTTTACCATAGTTTTCCAACAAATTTCTGCACAATCCCCTTGATTGTTAATATTCTCAGGGTCTAAACTGGGCTTGAATTGGTTTGAAATTGATGCCATCGTTAATATTTACACCATAGATCTGAATAGATTTACACCATATTTCTGAAGAGCATTTTTGAAGTCCAAAGTGGGCGGAGCTGGCCGTCGGCATCTTGGCAACGCGTCACTGCACGTCACTCCCGAATAACCAAAAACGGGCAAAGAGGCGGGATGTGGGTGGAGCTGAGGTGCCTGGTTGCTGAAACCACACCCGCCTAGCTCGACGTGATCAAGCTAGCTCAAGCTAAGGAGCTAATGCTATATGCTACTGGTAGCATAGAGGTTGCTAGTCTATATATAGATTTATACATATGAAGAGTTCAGATGCAAAAGCCGCTAAACGCACCTCCGTCAAAAATGAGAAAATATATTGATAAAATTAATATATTGATATTGAGCGAATGCTCTCCGCACATAGTATACGTTCATCAAACACTTTCTCTTCAAATCCCCTAAATGTCAACGTCAGCCCATTCAGAAATACCGATTTGTTGGCAAAAACTGCTAAACACCATTTCCCATTGTCGGCAAAAGTCCACAGAAGAACCAATCAGAAGACGCATATCAAATCGAATCATATGATTTCAAGATGAATGACAGTGTGCATAATTAATATAATTTAAATGGATGAGTTATAAAAAAAAATAAAAATCAACCCCCTCACAGTTGGCATGAAGGGCAAAATTAGCTATATGGACCAAAACCACTTTTTGTACCAGGCTGTAAACATTTTTTTTTCTGCTGTGAAGTTGGGCATTTTAACATGGGGGGGTCTATGGGATTGCCTCCCTTTTGGATCCTGTCTCTAGTGGTCAGTCGATGAATTGCAGTTTAAGTCACTTCCGTGTTAGATTCAAGAGAGAGACCGGGAGGTTACCATTTGATTTATACCTGAGCAGATGAAACTCGCTGTTATGGCAAGGGGTGTGACATTTCCGGAAAACGCTCTAAGTGGTTCGCCAATCACAACACACAGGGGCCAGTTAACCAATCAGAGCACATTTCGTATTTCGGAAGGAGGGCCCTCATCGAAGCAGGAACTAAACGACAAGTTCAAGCCAGACTGTGAAGAGAGGTGCTGTAATAATAATATAAAATATATGAAAAATAATGCATTTTTTGAACAATTAAGCATGAAAACCTATTCTAGTACGCCTTAAAAACAAAATCAAGACTTTGTAAAGGGGCATAATGGGACCCCTTTAAAATAATGTGGTAAGAAATACCAGTTTGCAATATCAAGCAGCATAATGAGCTGTTTTGTATGTACATGTACATTTTTCTTCAAAACACATCATATTACGAAAGGAAACTTGGTTGTGGACATCATTACATGTTGACTTTAAAGCGGAGTTTTCTGCAGATTATAGTGTATCTGTTTCTTTTGTGTTCAGGATAACATCCTGTTCAATCATGCTCGGCTCTGCGTCAATGCCTCTCTGCAGTAGCAGTCAATCAAAGGCTTCTGAAGGCTGTCTGCAACTCAAAGTCTCTGTTTAAATAATATACCCGTTCCACCCACTGTCTCTGTCTCTCTCCCTCTCTGGTTCCAGTACAGTGCTATTGAGTTCATGCTTGCCGCCTCCTCTGAACGGCACTTTAATGAAGTGAAAGCACAAAGTTCTCAACGCTGGGGATGTGGAGCAGTGGTGATCATGCCTCTGCCCGGCACACAGATTAAATGTCACGCCGAGTTTGAGTCGTGAGGAGGATGCAGCCGCGGATGTGAGGGTCATCCTGAGCACAGCGCCTCTAGTGGTGATACAGAGGAACTGAAGGGAGATGATGCACAGAATTTTGATTTCCAGCTTTAACTGTTCACCAAAAGTGATGCTGATAAAATGTTATCAACATCAAATCCTGTCCTGCACATTTCAATCCTTCCTGTCCAAATTATTAGGCATATTCTAGCAGCCACCAGTCGACTATAACCTTTCAACAAATCTGTTTCAAGATTTATTCAAGAACTTCATTGGAAAGGCATCTTGATTTGATTAATTCAATATTACAGCAAGTCAAAATGCTCAGCTCAAGAGTAAACAGCCCAAGAAACAAAACTGCAATAAAAGCATTAACAAAAACAAGACACTCACTCGTAATTAGGCAAAAAAAAAAAAAAAAATAATAATAATAAATAATAAAAACCACATAGCTTTAGCTTTATAAGTATGCATGTGTATAAAATGTACAGCATATTTACCTTTTCTTTTTGTACTAAGCATTTAAAACTCAATTAGTTTTGTGATTTACAATATATATTTTTACATCTATGCACAGTCAGCATATGGTGGCTGCATATCTCAATACACAAATGACCATAAGATCATTGTCTAATACCACATAAATCTCATGTTTTGACAAAAAATAATAGAAAAGTAAATAGATTAAGTATGCAATGCATTATTCCACCACATGCACACTATAATTTGTATGTGGTGTATGACCTCTGACCTCTGGCCAAAATGAGAACCATTAGAAAAATAAACAAACATAACAAAAATTGGAGTTTTGTGGATTTTAGTCTGTCCTTTGAGATCATCTGAATGATAGTGTTCTCCTACAAGCTCACAAAATATACTCATGTAATATTTAAAAATAGTTATGATTCATGTTTTGCACAGGGCTATAGGCTATACAGTTTAATTCTCCCTAGAATGAGAATGTTCCTCTAACTAACATCACAAAAGCAAGTAGTAAAATATTATGTGTAATGCAAAGGCTTCAGGCTATTTAAAAAGCATGAGCCCTTCAGTTTTGGGTACTTGTCAAGCCATGAGGTCTTTAATGCATCAAGGTGATGTCTTAATGCATTTTATGAGAGATCAATATTTGCTTTATTGCAATTTCAATAACATCAACATTCATACATTATACACACGTTATTCACTCATACAAATATTCAACAGGGTATTGAGTAATAAGTTCAACAGTAATGTATCTAAACAAGTTCAAATGTTAAAATCTCCATTAAGAATTCATACTTTTCAGGACATTTGCAGCCAGAACATGAATTAATGGCATAAACTATATTATAATCATCTTAACCCAGCAGCAACAGAGGTAAAAAAAAAAAATGTTTGTGTGCAACACAACTTTTCAACTAGTCATAGTGAAAAGACCTTACTAAGAAAAGCCACTTGATTTGACAAACTGAACGCAAGATGCACTGGATTTTTTTTTAACATATTGCAATGCATATCATATCAAATATATGTATAAAAATTCCATATAACAAAAGGCATGGGTCTTGGAAAAGTAACAAATCTCTCTCAAAACCATGGGGGACTGAACATAGACTTTTCTATGGTTGCTCTGCATCTCTGAAATCTCCCTAAAATGGGTAAAAAGAAACCCTCAGATGAACCAATATTCAGCTGAAGAGGCCCTTCTGTATTTTAAAACTACCGGATCATAAACAAATTCATTTATTCATTCATTCATTCATTAAATAGCTATTTTAAACTCTATACATCTTTCTGTAGAGTAAGTGGGGCTTTGTTATTTGCATATAAAAGCCTGTTACCTGAACACTGGGCAGACTGAACTGACTGATGGTCGCGGGTTCCGCGGCGGCAGCGCGCATCACGGGCACAAACGGATCGCAGGACATCTGCCATCCCGAGACCGCCTGAATCACCGGAGGAGGACGAGAGGAGATGAGCACCGGAGGAGCAGAACCCACCCTACACAGTCCGGAGGTGGTCGGGACCATCCAGAGCCACGGAGGAGCTTCCGCGCTCACGTGCCACAGCTGAGGCTGAGCTTTAACGCGCTGGACCGGGATCATTCCTGCTGCATCCTATAACTCGAAAGAAGGATGGAGACTGAGGAAGCTGCCCGTGCAGTGGACACTGGAAAAAAAAACAAAAAACAGATAGATATCGCACATTTACCCGCGTCTCCGACTGATAAAAAAATAGCTAGATGTCAACAATAATGTTTCGTCAAAAGTATGTCAAAGTTATATCCATATTTCACCACACATTCCATAATTATGCATGCTTATTTTTTAACTGCATGGCTGAGGGAGTCTGTGTTAGCGAATCTTGCTGTAAACATGCAGATCTCATTTAGTTCAGGTAATAAAAGAATCAGAATCAGAATAAAAAAATATTCCTACATGTTTAAGCTCACTGAATACAATAAACAGGATCCCCTCCCAAATTCTGCAGCACATGCATCCGCATGCACAGGTGGATGCAAGACATTATCAAGAGAGCTTTTCTGTGCAACTTGAATGGAAAAGTTATTCTCTTTCACTAATATAAACCATAACAAGACAGCGCCTAGATGAACTTGCCAAAAATTATGTTTTGTTATACTGCACTGTCCAAAAGTCCCTGAAAGTTGCTCATGCACATTTTAGCACAAATTACAAAAACAATAAAAGGCTAATTACACATGCGTAAATTATTACCAGGACTCAAATATCACCACAACACTTCTGTTACATGAGCCTATTTTCAAATTGATAATCCTAAACATATACATTTCATTAAGTTACGTTCATGAATAGCTTACTATTAGAATCTGATAAAAAAAGAAAAAGCCCATTGAAACATAATAAATAGGCTCCCCTCCCAAAATTCTGCAGCACATGCATGGACTTAAACAGGTGGATGCAAGACAATATCAAGAAAGCTTTTCTGTGTAACTTAAACGGAAAAGTTATTCTGACGGGTTTTTTTTAACCAAACAATGCATGCGAACTCACCTATGAGGGTTCAAAAACCGTTTAGTTCAACATAATTTATGAGTCTGTTAGTGTTTCGCTGGGAATAAACAAATAATGCAAACTATAAACAGATTAAATATGAAACTGTAGCTGCAGACGAAGGTTTATAAAAATATCCAGTAAGAAAGGTGTCCAAAGTGTCCAAAGCGCAGAGAATACGTGTGTGCGTTCACGCGCCTTGGATCGCACTCTCCATGTGCACGATCACAGCGGCGGGTTGTTCATTTCGCTCACAAGAGCTCCGTGGGAATCTCGTGGAAATCTGTTTACTGTCAAGCCGATGATTCTCCAGCCACCCGCAATGGTGCCTCCTAAAGAATCTCGAAATCATTCCTCATCACGATATAATCCTCTGTTTCTTATGCATGCTTGTAGAACTTGTGTAGAAAATCCTCGTTGATGAAGAGATACGACTGTGCTTCTGCTCAGCTCAAAGTCCTGGCAGTCCAGACCGGGTGCATTTGCTTTCTGAGTGGATCTGATGGCGCCGTGCGCAGCACAGTGCGTCAGGACGCGCAAAGACGCACAACTCGCCCTCAGATGATCTGGGATGATTAGAATAATGTGACAACTGTTTTGATCCATTAACAGTGACATGATTTACCTTGTTTAAAACCTATGTGGGAGTTTATTTGACCCTCATGTTCTGTTTAGGGACCCCAGGGGCTTTTCAAAACCTAATTAGAATGGATGACAGATCAAATCTGAAAAGTGCATGACACATTTGAAGGTTGAAGCTTCAATCAGTTATAAAAGATTAAATAAATAATCTTTCAGTTTTTGATTCCGTCAGGGCAAATGTCAAGGGAAAATATCAATATATTAGGCTTTTTTAATATAGGCCTATTATATTATAATTATTAACATTTAAATCAACTTAATTAAAAAATGTTTTTTTGTTTGTTTGTTTGTTTTGTTTTTTAAAAAAACTGCTAAAAAATTGTCTGAAATATTGGTTATTGTAATCTGTTGTCAGTTTCTGTTCATAAAAAGTATGAAACAAGCAGATCTGTCAGCATTTCAGAGGAAATATCTTAGTCTACATGGGGAGCCTTCGAATATTGCCTCGGTCAGTGGGGGGCCTCGGAGTCAAAAAGCTTTTCTTTTCTTTTTTCCTTATCAATCAATCCTCTGTGGTGACTTTGAAGCACAAGTCATCATATTTTTCTTATACCGCCAGGGGGTATGTTTGAACAACCATATAGAGGGAAATTGAGGTTATCCAAAGTTTCTTTTTTTCTTCTTCTTTTGCCCACAATGGGGTGTCTTGTTGTGAGTGGATCAGCCATGACTCTTGTGAATGTCACAAAACCCTGGGTGCAAACAAAAAAATGATACCAAAAGTGGATTTGACACCCCAGTCTGAGTTCCTAAAGACTAGGGTTTGGAATCTGGTTGAAGAGCCTTGGAAGTGTGAAATGACGAAGAGGATCTGGGGAAAGCATCGTTAGCCAACCATGGTCGCAAGTTCCATTGAACTCTATTGGTAACGACAGAACTTGTGATCATAGTTGGCGATGCTTTCGGGACTAGTTAAAAGTTTGAATTGTTCCCCATACTAAAGTGTTATCTGTATAGCAGTAGACAAAGACTTTTTGTGTGAACTTTTAAATGTTTTAAAAATCATTCAACGCAACATGTGTCCTAAGCCAAAAGTCCAGTTCTTCATGTGACTTTTAGAAATTATTTATCATTTATGGTGATGGTAAGCGGTCCAAATCAATTTCTAACTAGGGTAGGTTCATGAGTTCTTTGGAGTGAAAGAGAACTCAACAATTTGACTTGAAATTGAGGGAACCCCTAGGCCATGACTTCTTAATTTTCTCCAACAAAAATCTTGATTTACAGAGCTGTGCAGTCTCTCACCCTAGGCTCTGTTTCATGTCCTTTTAAAAATGTATCTGTGCTTATAATTAGTGACTGTTGCCCCTTTCATTCGTCCTCCTAGTTTGGTCGGAGAGAAAGGCTGGATACCCAAGGCTGTCCGTGGCACAGAATATGGCCCTGCCAGTGCCGAAGCGATAGAGATTATTTGACTGGGGCTGTTCTGTTGTGATATTTCAGTTTTGGGGTCTGCCGTAGGAGTTGTTTGGATCATCCACCGCTATTTCTCTGAAGGGAATATCTGGATGCAGAAATGAAATTTTCCAGCCATTTCTGATTGGTTAAAACCTTACCCTCAATCACACAGCGTGTCTAACGCCTGAGGCCGGTCTTACTTTAGATTCTGTGAGCATGAGGAAAGCATGTCAGAATATTTTGAGCATTACAAGAATATTCAGAAAACAGGTGCCACAATCATCACATTGGTTACCTGTGCAACAGCAAAGGCTATAGCAAAATTTGGCACCATGGACGTTAATTTATATCTTAATAGTATTAAAAAGAGAGACAATCCATTGTAAATGGTGTCTTACCCAGAGTAACCGGCTTAGCCCACAATACTATTGAAACATACTGCCTTGACATCGAAAGGCTTTGGACTATTTGTTTCAGAGAAAACATGTATTTTAACGCCCCTCACAGCTGGATGCATGATTATGCTGAGACAGAACACATGGTGAGGTTAATTACAGGGTCAAGCTGGTGTATTTATGGCCTGGCCTGGACACAATTACTACTGTTGGGTGATTTAAGATTCTTTAATGCACAGCAGAACTCATTCATATGAATGAGTAGGAATACTTTGGTATTCTCTTGGACGTAAGTGCAAGCTATTACTTAGATCACATGCTATTACATAGTCGACTTGAATCTGTCTTTGGTGTAACAGAGACTACTCTGGACTGGTTCAGATTTTATTTTGCTGATCGCAGTCAATTTGTTTTTATGGATGGGCACAGATCAGAGGTTGGTCCGGTTAGTACTGGTGTCCCCCAGGGCTCAATTCTCGGTCCTTTGCTTTTTACCATTTTTTGTTTTTCCACTCTGTAAACTATTAAGATCTCTTGACCTTAACTACCATTTATGCTGATGATACCAAGATTTACATTCACTCAAAACCTGGTCAAGGTGTGGACATTTCCCATCTTTCCAACTGTATTTCGGAGATTAAGATATGGACGTCTAACAATTTCCTCTGCTTGAATAGCTCCAAAGTTGAAGTTATGCTTCGTGACTCTCCCTATCAATTGCGTAACGCTGGTTCTTTGGCTTTGTCTGTTGATGGTGTTGTCTTGGAGTTACAAAAGTAAATAAATTTTTGATGCCAGCTTGTCAAAATTGTAGAATTCTCTCCCGGTTGACATCAGGAAAGCAAATTCATTAGGTATTTTTAAATCTCGTCTTAAAACTTTTTATTTCAGGATTTTTAACTGATTAATTTTGTTATTATTTTGTTGTTTAATTATTCAGTGTTATTCCATGTTTTTATTTTTCTCTGTGTGTTTGCTCTGTACTTAATGCATTTTAATTTATTTTGTTGTGTTTGCTTATGTTGTGAAGCGTTTTGAGAAAGCACTTTTAAAGGCGCTATACAAAATAAAAAATTTTATCATTATTATTATAACCAATAATATATAAACAATAATCTGTATGAAAAGCTAAAGTGTGTGATTTCTGCACCACCAGCATCACCAACTGGAATTGGAAAAAAATGACTATTTTCAAACAGGTTTCCCAACACTTTTCTCATCTTTATTTGGTCAGACAAATAAAGCGTCTTGACTGAAACGCTATTGGTTGAGTTAAACATTCAATGAGGAAAAAAAGTAGGATGTTACAGACCAGAATAGAGTGGAAGAGAAGGGGTTAAAAGTAAAAGAGCTTCATGACATTCAAGGAAAACCATTTAAAGTTGTTACATTTATTCATCCAAAGCATTATGGGTCAGTTTTTTAGGTTTTCTGTCAAGCATTTGATGCAAATCAACTAAAAAGTGCATGTCTATTTTGTGATACAACAAAGGATTAAAGCTTCAAGTTATAAAAGCTTAAATAAATAAATATTCAAGTACACTCTAAAATATAACTAAAAAACGAAACAAATTTACACAGCAAAATACCGTTTTCCATTGAAATAGTAATATACCATAAAACAATGCATTCAGGGTAATATTTGTCATTTTAAGAAAACAGGCCAACATATCAGCAGTAATTTAAAGTTACAATTATTAAAATTATCTAAAGCAGGGGGCCTCCTAGGGGGCCCAAATTATTTAATATACTGTAAATTATACTAAAATAATTTAAAATGCTAAAACAAAATGCTAAAATTATTTTCTGAATATCACAAATGAATCACAATTAATTATTTAAATCTATTAACATGAAAAAAAAGTTGAATAACAGCTGAAAAACAAGCAAATGTGTATAATGGGTTTATCTGTCACTCATTTTGCGGTTCACAATCCCTGATGGAGTCATAGCCTCGGGATACCACTGTTCCTGAATCTGGTCATTTACATGTGTGCTCTGATTATCCACAAACCTCTGTTAGACCTCACTTGGGAAATAGTCAGAGGTTTTCCCTGTGTTCTGCTTGTTTGTTGTCATGCCATTCTGGGACAAGAATATTCCCATCACTTGTGCTGTATTACAAAAGTGCTTGTTCATACCACAGCTGCCGCAGGCTCTAGAAAATTGATGTAGCGCTTCTCCTGTTCAGGAAAGTGTTGATTGTGCAGGCAGGATCCTGTGACTTCTAGGATGAAAACAATGACTGGAGGGATTGGTGTTGTGTTGTCGCAGTTAAAAGAATAGTTTACCCAAAAATTAAAAAAAAAAAAAAAATACTATAATTTACTCACCCTTATGTTGCTCCCTGCGATTATGTTCAAGCGGATTTGGATAAAACATTCTGCAAAATAAAATTGAAAGAAATTAATACTTATATACCATATATGTATGTATATACAGTATCTATGTATATGTAATCATGTGAAATGTTTTAAATCGTAATAACATTTCACAATATTACTGTTTTTACTGTATTTTTTTATCAGAACTATCCGAACTAACCAGCAGATCTTTTCAATGGGGAATACACAAAAACAAATATGTGCATCGTTACCCTTATGACTTTAATAATTATACTGAATCATAATTTCCTCACTTTCATCACTGCATGGGATAAAATTCCCCTTTTGTTTCCCACTCCTAATGGATGCATTTATCAAACCTGTCTTTCCACATGGCAAAGGTGTCACCTAGATTTCGGAGTCAAGGACCACTCAGAGATCGACTGCGGCCCTAAACACAATAGGTAATGTAGTTACGGGCAGGTGTACGGGCAATGCCACCTACCTTCCCCAAACAGAGTCGGGCTGCAATTTGTTCAAATTGGCAAGGGATATGGAAAAGCACTAAAGCAGTTATCTGCACAAAACACATTTCCTCCAAACTGTCCTCTTTTTTTATGTATAATTGCCTGAAAATGGCAAACTGGTACAGGTATGCAGGTAGGAATTTGTCTTGAACATCACCAAAACTTTGAGATGTGATAATGAAAGTATAATAAAAAAGTAAAATGTTTTCTTACAAGGTTGACACATTTAAAAAACAGAGTTACAAACATGAACTGCATTAGAATGTTGTCTCTAAACAAGCTTTATTTAAGCAAGAAATGGAGATAAATGAACTACCTGTGAAACGCACACACAAACACTTTGGATTTGTGTTCTGTTTGGCTGTGGTGTTTTAAGGTGTCAGACACATTGTCATCTCCCTAAAGGAATCACATCCTGTCTGCATGTCACACCAAACTGCTGTTCGACCACCTGTATTTTGCACACAGGGGAGAAAGAAAAAAAAGAAAGAAAAAAAAACATCTAAAGAAAATCTAATTTTCTGCTGTTTGAAGATGCTGTTTGATGGATTAATGGTCAAAATCAATTTAAATTTAACAGAAAAGTTTCAACATTTCAAAAGATTACTAATGTAAAACTGTCATGTTTAAATGTATGACCTGTTACTGCTATCTCCTTAATTTTGTCATAGAAAAAAAATGTTAATTTTTGCATTTATCTAAGTATTCTATCATTCAAACGTTGTCTGTAAGAATTTTCTGTAAGAATTTTCTGTCTCTTCTGCTCACCAACATTTATTTGATCAAAAATACAGTAGAAACAGTAATATTGTGGAATATTATTACAATTTAAAACAACTGTTTTAAATGTTAATGCGTTTTAAAATGTAACGGTAAAGCTGAATTTTCAGCATCATTACTACAGTCTTCAATGTCTCATGATCCTTCAGAAATCATTCTAATATCCTGATTCGGTGCTCAAAAAAATGTATTATTATTATCAACATTGAAAACAGTTGCTTAATACGTTTCTGAAAACTTTTGGGTCAGGATTCTTTCATGAATAGAAAGTTGTCTTCACTGTCACTTTCAATCAATTTAATGTATTTTTGCTGAATGAAATTATTAAAAAAAAAAAAAAAAAAAAAAAAAAAAAAAAAACTTACTGACCCCAAACTTTTTAACTTTTAAATAAACAAATACATAAATACTTCACATTTATTTAGACGTTTGCTTTGATTTCATTCCACTGCTGCTCTCTAATCTACTTCTCCATTCTGCATTCAAAATGGCACAGCGTGGTATGGAAGGGTGACTAAACAACACAATTTACATTTTTAAAGGTGCTACTGTAGGCCTATGTAGAATTCAGAAACCCTTGTTATTAGCGACACCAGTGGCCATTAAGTGAACTGCATCCAGCGACGTACTGCTCGTGCTCACACACATAACATACAAGAGAGAGACTGAACGTAATTCAGTTCCCCGATATACTCACGGCGAAGTTCTTTTTCGTTTTTTGCTTAGAAGTAAAAAGAAATTGGAAATACCTCTGCGGCGATAGGCTTAACGAACATCCAGACGCCGTCCACGCTGCTGTGAGGGACTTTAGCATGAATATCTGCACGCTTTCATCTCCATAACAAAATAAAAACAACAACAAAAAATGACAGCATAATAAATGAGGATATATTTGCATCAGCTCTGCAATTCACCGGCATCATGTCGACATGAGGTAGGCCTAATTAAAATTACATTGTTATGATAGTTTGATTAAAGTAGTAGGCTATATTTCATACGATCTGGCTATGTGAGAATATAGTTTTAATTAATCCCTATTCTTTGCATGACACATTGACATTACAGAATATAAGCATTCCTTTCATGTGTCCTAAAACGGAAGAGAGGTTTACGGAAGCGCGCATACGCATCACATCCTTTTGATTTTCGCGGCAAAAACGTCCCGAGTCCTTCACATAAAAATCAGTCTACATGCTTTCATATACAGCCTAGGAATTGGCTATAAAAAAAAAAAGCTAGTAATACATGGAAATTCTTACTTCTAGCCCCTTTAAGTGAACTATTCCTTTAAATCTGAATACAATCCATGTTGCATGGTGTGTGACAAAGATTTGAAAATTTGAGTTACCCATTTCTCACAGTAGTTCATTGACTTGTGCAATATAAATTCAAGACAGGCCACAAATTACCATACATTTTTTGGACTGCTGTCCCACTTACCCATCAGGTTTGATAACTAAATCAAGAGAATTGTTCCTTTCTTCCTTCAGCGCTCCATCTCTAAACTCTATCTCGCACCGGTGGAGTCAAGGGCTACTCCATCATGAAGCCAGCTTGGTCTATTTCACTTACAATTACCCATGATACCCTGTAGACCCTGGCACATCTGTGATAGTGGTCATACGGGAGTTCTGTTACTGGAATTGGCAGAGTAGATTCAGCCCCCAAGAGTCTCATAAAGCCTCAGATCAAATCAACTTCTACCTTTCACTCAGGTTCTGTCACACTTCATCTAAAGAAGCAGGCGTCTGCACAACCAGCCAAAGAGCGTCTAGTAATGCTCCATTTAGACAAAATTAAAAAAAAAAAAAAAAAAAAAGACCCAAAAGCAAAACTATGGGTTTGCAGTTATTATAAATGACCTAGATTTCCTTTCTGATCTTCACCATAATCAAAAGACACTTTGATGCTTCATTGCTGATGCTGCCAGGGCTATGAAATTAAAGATATACATAAATGTTACACATTGTAAATTGCGTTCAGTGGCCCGAAGTATTTGGACACTTAAGTCACATTTAAAATGTCTGAATATCAAAGCAAGTGGCCTCTGCAACAAATGATGCAAAAGCTATTCTCAGAACGAACACATTTTTATGTAATGTTGTATATTCAAGATTCAGTTGCCTATAGAAAGGATGTCTAAAGTAATGTAGGCTCCTATACCTTGAATGCAATATAAGTCACTGTGGATAAAAGTGTCTGCCAAATGCATAAATGTATGTATATATCTGCATAAAGCGGTCTGTTAGCATTACTTTTTATCTCAATAGCAGTTGCTCGGCCGGCAGATGCAGCCCTAAAATTGTGCAACCTTTATGCTGCCCAAAAGGTCAAGGTCTGGCTGGTTAGCATAGCATAGGACTTTTTGCTTGTGGGGTTCAGGGTTATTGATCATTAACTATAATTAAAACCATTAAAAACATTTTTGTTAATTTAAAGGTGCAGTGTGTAAATTTTAGTGGCATCTAGTGGTGAGGTTGTGAATTGCAATATAGAGAAGCTACAGTGGCCAACACAGGACAAATATGTCATCTTTTGAGACAGCAGAGAGTAGCTAGTCAATCAAACGCGCTCTGTAAAGCAGTTTGTCCATTTAGGGCTACTGTAGAAACAAGCCAGCGCAAAATGGTGACTTAACATGTAAGGGGACCCGTGGTGTATGTAGATAGAAATGGCTCATTCTAAGGTAATAAAAGCATAACGGTTCAATTATGTAAGGTCTTTATACACCACTGAAAACATATTATATTGCATTTCTGTCAATAGATCCTCCTAAAATTTACACATTGCACCTTTAAATAAAATAAAATATAAATATTAGATGTATTAGAAGTTGAAGCATATTGGCAGGTTAATATATATATGCACTTCCAACACCGAAATCTTTTAAATGTATACATTACAGTTCAAACATTTGGGCTTGGTAATTTTCAGCATCATTACTCCAGTCTTCAGTGTCACATGATCCTTCAGAAATCATTCTAAATGCTGATTTGCTGCTGAAGATATATTTCTGATTATTATCAGTGTTGAAAACAGTTTAATAACTGCTTAATATTTTTGTGACAACTGTGATTGTTTTTCTCAGAACAGTGTTTATGTGAAATATAAATCTTTTGTATATTATAAAATGTCAATTTTTGATCAATATTAATTTCTTTAAAAACAAACAAAACAAAACAAAACAAAAAAACTTCTGTCCCTTGAACGGTAGTGTATAAGTTGCTTTACATGTCATCATCAATGGAGGAAGTTGTTTTGCCTGCATAATTATGTAGTTCCAGCATCTACCAGCAGGGGCAAACACAATCTAACCAGCTGAATCTTGACCCCCTGATCTGCATAAGCTTAGACTTGCTCTCAGTCATGTAGCAGACCTATCTTTTGTCTGTGTAATTGAATGGAATCAGGGCTTGTTATACCAGAGAAAATCCATCTGGAACAAGACATCCTGCCTTACATACTTGCAGGAACAAACAAGAAGCTTTGGAGTCAGTCCCAAATCTAAATACAGAAAGCACAGAGGTGATAAGGTGTAATGCAGACGACACTGGCACACATGGTTTCGCCTGTATACTGCTTTAATAAGCAGGCTAGTTTAATGAGATAATTGGCTATGTGCAGCTTTCCGCTCTTCCTTTGGCAGCCACTAGCTTCCCATTAGCCGTCTCTGTTCTAAACGCATAATAATATTCAGCTGATGACTGCCTGCATCTAATGTCTCATGAGCTCTTGGGCAAGGCAAATTCAATTTCTTTGCCATAAAAATGCTTCTGAAATAATCCAATCCCATTCCGGCTCATCTCTTCGCTGCCTGCTCTTTCAGGCAAACGCTGCTGATGCTGCATACTAAATGGCGGGCTTTTTACCGCCCCTCTATCCCTGTGCACCCAGCATCAAGGCGACAGAAGACCCGGTAAGAATGAGCCTGTGATGAGTCTCCTCAGCTGAACGGAGGAACCAGCGGAGCTCAACTCTGGAGATCGATAATGCTCTCTGGAAGAGCCCGTGGCCCACTTTCTGAAGAGACACTGCTTTAATCTTCTAGGAAAACGATAATGCGTTTGTCCTGCCTCTTATATTAGTATTCAGCATTCGAATGATGAATCTGCGCATCGATGAACGGCTTTCCAACAAATTCTGCACATTACTTTCAATTTCTGTGACGTTCTTCATATATCCAGAAGCAACTCAAAGTGCTTTATGTTCTAGCTGACAAGAGCAAAAGAAATTATGATGGAAAGAATTTAAAATAAACAGATAAACACACGTGGAAAGAAAAATGATAATGTAAACAAACAAAACTATTACTTTTAAAGCTGTCAGCGATACAATAGCAAGACTGCTCACTATATTTACTATGAATTTTGACCTACCACGTCAAGACCATTTATTATGCTTCGAGCTCAACTCTGTAATAATGTACACACCTTAAAGAGGTAATGAGACTGCTTAGAGAGGAAAAAAATGAAGGAAATAAACTCCAAAAGGGGGTTAATGTAAGCCGATTGGGATCTGTAAGCTGGAGTCTTTATCATTGTATTAAAGCCTGTGGGTGGGACAATCAATCAATCAATCAATCAATCAGTCTATCTATCTATCTATCTATCTATCTATCTATCGTCATCACGTCGTACTTGCATTTTGCCTGCCGGTAACACTTCAGCATATGGGAACACACATTCACTATTAACTACAACTTTTGCCTCATTATTATAATATAATATAGCCGAACGTCCAATAAAGCTGTTCTCATTTCCTATATATTTAAGCTCTGTGATAGAGTAATATAAGTGATAAGCACACAAGAAGAATGGAAATCAAAATGATCAAACTAAATTCTTTAAATATAAAACAAAGGAGAAGCAGATAAGTGATTGGTTTGTGGAAACACTGTGTGCTCATGTGTAGCTCATTCATTCACATAACAGATGCTGTGTGCACTACAGAATGTGGTGCTGCTCCTCTCAGCCACTCACTGAACAGAGCAGCCGCAGAGAGAGGTGTGACTGCAGCGGGAAAGCAAGACCTCGCGCTCGCGGGACAGTACTGGCGATTTGGAAAGTTACTGAGGTTTGTCCAAAAAGTTGCTAGATTTGTCGCTAGGCGCTTTTTTGAAAAAATGTCGCTAAAGGGGTCTGAAAAGTCGCTAAGTCATTGCACCCCAATGACTGGCATCAGCCCCAGCAACAGCATTTTCTCCTTACGTCACTGGATCTGCTGGCAGTTCCAGATAGCTCCGCCCTCGCGCCATAGCATGTGACAGGAAGAGACGATGAGTCGTTTTGAGTGGGAGGGCAGGTTTATGTTTTTGATTAAAGATTACGAGGGCACATGAATTTTTAAAAAAAATAATGAAGTGCATGGATAAATTATTGATAATAAATACTACAATATTCCATAAAAAAATAAGAGTTGTCAATTTTGATTTCAGGCCAACTTTAAATGTTTGGCCAATGTGCTGGGCAGTTTTACTGAACCCAACTATAGAGTGGTGCAGGTATGACATCACTTTGTAGTGGAAGTGAGTTAGCATTTTAGCACTTCCGGTTCCATCCCATTTTTTGAATGGGATTTTGGTTAAATGGCTGAAAGAAGGTCTGTGGTGAACGCAAGCTCAAGACAGTTTCACGTTTTATTCTACGACATAAAATACATCAGTATTACCTTTCAAAGCTGTTATGTGTCTTGAAAAAGGCGGTTGCTAACAAGTGACTAAATGGGACTACAGAGACTGTCTGGGATATTAAACGTCATCACGCCGAAAAGGTAAACTCAGTCTGCTTTTACAGCCTCATTATGCTCATAATTGTACTCTTATAAACTATTCTAACTCAAAAAGATTTTTAGATAAAAACCGAAATAGTTGTCGGAAGCGAAGTGATGGTGACGTTGAAGTCGAGCGACCGTGGTGTAGTTCGTTTATAGCCTACCTTTAACTTTTTATTTCTCGCGACTGCATTTAGTCTTCAAACTTCATAAAAGTTATGTTCATCTGTGAAAATTATCTTGATGGACAAAACGTGTAAGTACCATAAACCTTTATTTATCACAGAGCTTGTTTTTTTGCCATAATCCAAAAGCCTATGGAAAATCCCATTGGGTTTTTGTCGAGGGAACCAGTGTGATGCTAACTGCCGACTGGCCTACAAAGTGACGTCATACCTGCACCACTCTATTGTTTAAAAATGACTATATGGCTGGCTTAAAATGAACCCAAAATAGGTTGGAAATTAAAAATCAGACACATAATTACTGGAGGCAACAATCAAAAGGTGAACATTTATTAATAAGCAATTAAATGTTTATTGTTTAATTATTATTCATTAAACTTTTTAATAAATGTTAATTTATTAAACATATTAATAAATGTAAATTTCCAACATATTTTGGGTTCATTTTAAGTGAGCAATACAGTAATTTTTAAACAATAGTTGAGTTAAATAAAACTACCCAGGAGGTTGGGCAAACATTTAACACAACCGCTGGGTTAAAACAACCCAATTGCTGGCTTTGTCCATTTTCAACCCAACTTAGGTTGTTTTTAACCCAGCATTTTTTTTGAAGTGTACTATGTACAAAATATTGAAATACTTGAAAATTACACATTGACAGTTTGCATTTCAGTTTATAAAACTGTTTTGCTCAGTCCTCAAATATAATTGGCAATACGTGGACTTAATATTTTGTTTAAATGATTTCATATTTTTACTTGTATATTATCTTAACTTCCACTTAGAAAAAAAGCCCAGTACAATTTACAAAACAATCGGTATAGAAAATTATTATTATTTAAAATTATTATATTATTACTTCATCAGAGGTGATTGTCTCTGCAATCAGTAACTTGATGGTTGCATTTGTGTGAAACAAGAGAGCGTGAGCACCGGTGTGGTCTGATAGATAGCATTGTACACACAATGGTGAAAATTAGGAATTATCTGATCTCTGAATGCTGCGGTTGAACAATCGGCATAAAGTATTCCAGAGAGAGCTGTAATAAAAAAATAAAAAATCAATGTTACAATCGCAAACACGGATGATATTTAAAAACAACAGCACTCTTGATAGTGTGATATTGCTTAACTTAAAGTCTTTAGGGGATGCAGTTCTTTTCAAAACAGCATTTTTAGACAATATTATTTAAATAATATATTGCTACTTGCATTTAAGTGCTAACTGTAGGCTATTTTATTGGCCTTGTACTCAGAGCTCTGCAGTAAAATTGAATAAAATCGGATACCATTGTATGCTGTAAGTATCAGAGAAAAACAGAGAAATCTTTACCTCTCCTCATAATGAGAGATAATCATGTCAGAAGAGTAGGATTCAGTCTTACATTATAACACAGAGTATATTCACATACTGTAATGTATACTACACGTATAAAGGCACTGAATGTAGAGCATAATTTACTGGTTTTATTATATTGAGATTCTCAAAGGTTCATAGAAACCAATATTTGTAGAGATATTCATGACGAATTATACTGCACTGCATCCTGATAAACCACAGGAGATCTATAAACCTATACAAAGACACCATTATTTTGGGTTACCCTATTCGATAATCCACTTTAGACATTATACTAACTATACATAACTTTGCAACTAGATGTCAACTAACACTCAGGGTAGACTTTATATGCGAACCCACTGGACAATGTGTGGTCTGCAGAAAAATAACAGTTACGAATGAACTCTTTCTTCTCAAGAGTCCTTGCTGTTTTAGATTAGACTGAGTATTTGACTCAGTAAATCTCTGAGCAAATAAAGGATCTTTATTTACTTTCAATAGCAACATTGCACTGTTGTGGCAGTGAACCCCCTCGAGTGTTTTTGAAAGGCAATGCGAGACGTGTCACAGACAGATTCTTCAACATCTCTATAATCAGAACAGCTGAGAGCCGTTTATACTTCACTCAGATAAAATAAAACTCAACAGAGCTGAAGCGAGAACAACAATATGCCACTGCTGTTGTTTTTTGTTCAAGTCAGTGCAGTCTTTTTGTTCTGAGAGTATATAATTGCCCACCTTATTTTGTTTTCATTGCCACAATCCCTCGGTAGCGCTCTAAAGCGAGTCTCGAACACACTTCCTTAATGTTTAGTGAGTATATCACAGGCTGCTCCACTTAGCCAGCTCTTTCAAAATATTCAAGACGGCAAATAATGGTGCTTTTATTCTTTCAAGGATGGTTTTAAAAAGCAGACGAGTACCTTGGTTTAATTGTAATCATTTATGCTTTGCTACTGACATGAAGAATTTGATAAATGTTATGAACAAAGCATCTCACTTTGAAGATAAAGTCACCTTGGACAGATAGAGTGTATTTTCAAGCTTCTGTGGTAAAATATTAGCTCCTCCTGCCGTGTTAGCTTGTTATGTGTGGTTGATGTATTTTCTCCTTACAGGCAATTAACATCTCATAGATGCTCCAGATTCTTGACTTCATTTTGAAATGTGACATATCTTGGATATTTTCACTGCACTGTGTCAATGTATTTCCAATTACTAGCAAGAGACATCAGTGGTTTGTATGTTTAGTTATCACTATGTCTAGGAGGTCATAGTGATTTTGCCAAGCAAGACATGCTCCTGGATCAACATATTTAGTATAACATAAAATCAGAGGGAAATGATAGGTGAATAACGCTGATGTAGAATCACCTAACCCTGGTTGTAAGCCTAAACTTGACATAAACTGTAAACTTGTCCCTCAAATCTGATTGGTTGATTGGAATGTTGTTCCAGAATCAACAAAGATGTTGATCCAGGAACAGGTTGTACTTGTTGAGATCACGTAGACCCAAGTAAACTTACCTTTTACACAAAAAGCTAGCGTGATAATCTGAAAAAAGAATGTGCATGTGTAACTGATGCTTTATCTGTGTGTTGGTTGGCACAGAAATTAATGGGAAATGTAGTTTTTAATCAAGCCTGTCAGCTCATAAAATGAGCTAAATTAGTTGCTAGCTTCATTGTTACTCTTTATTTGTACAAAATGCATACAAACTGTCATCATTAACAAATATTCTTGTAATAATTCAGTTAGCTTTTGTGAAAATTCTTGAACTGACACACTCATGCTTTCCTAAAGCCATGTCGGAATGATTATATTGACTAGATTACTAGACAAATGAATGCCACAGACTTGTAATTAAAAGTGGACGCTCTTGGCTTTCAGTTAAAAAAAAGCCAGTCGACTTATTGATAAATGTATCACCTGGACTGTTTGCTCTAGAACACACATACACATTAGGTAAACAAACCTAAAAATAAGCAGTTAATGCTGCACACAGCAGCAAACACACGGCAATCCATGGACAAATGACCCTGAATCTTTTTAATGAATCAGTCAAAATGACTCACAAATGATTGTAATACACTCTAAAAAACACTGGGTTAAAAACAACCCAATTTGGGTTGTTTTCATTGGACAGAAAACATGTTGGGTTAATTTTACCCAGCAAATTGGGATCTTTATTTAACCCCTGCATAATGGGTCGATTCATTTTTACTATAATATTAACTCTATACTATTATATTAACTAATATATTAACTAATATTAACTAATTAACTTTTTTTTTTTTTTGGCTTCATTCATGAATTAATGTTTACGGATTAACTTAAAGGGATAGTTCACCCAAAAATGAAAATTCTGTCATCATTTACTCACCCTAAAGTTGTTCCAAATTTGTATGGAGATATTTTGAAGAAAGTTTGTAGGCCGTTTTGGGACACCATTGACTTCCATAGTAGGAAAAAAAAATACTATGGAAGTCAATGGTGTCCCAGAACTGTTCAGTTTCCCACATTCTTCAAAATATCTTCTTTTATGTTCAACGGAACAAAGAAATTTATACAGGTTTGGAACAACCTGAGGGTGAGGAAATTATGACAGAATTTTCATTTTTGGGTGAACTATCCCTTTAAATCCTCTCAACTTTTTTTAAATACTCCACACAACCACTGGTTTGCACGATAATTCCTTTATTTTCGATCATATTTTATAGTATAGCATATTTTATATCATTTTTAATACATATTGCCTGCATTTAAGCTTGTATAACGAATATTAGAAGTAAATTTAGAAGTAATTCAAGTGTAATCGACCTGTCTCTGTTGTCCTGTTTTGACTGTAACGGCGCTGGATCTCGTGCCGGAGATGGCTCGAAGATGGTGGGAACTGCCACCCTGCGTTTCACTCGTAGTCAAAAAAACTGACTCCATGACCTGTCCATAAATAATCAGTGTACAATTTTGAAAACATATTTTAACATCTTAAGTATTTATATTCTGTATTTTTAAATAAATACAGAAAATTTTATGCAAGGTATCAGGCGTTTCCATCACGCGAAAAGACTTGTTTAGGTGACTCAAATCGCGCCCCTCTATTCTGCACTGCATAAAATTAAACAATATACAGAACAATAACGAATTTTTAGATTAAAAAAAACTTACACAAACCTGTATTTTACCGAAGACATGCACCAAGTTGATGGAGCTGCACTGTTTCTCCTGAAGAGGTTTCAAAAAGCCTGCGATAAATAACTCAACACCTGGGTTGTTATGTCTGACCAGGATCTGGGTAACACAAAAACTACCCAAACACTGGAAAAATAACCCCAAAATATGACCCAAAAGGCTCAACCTAGTTCTACTTGGGTAGAAAAAAATAACACAAGATTGTATTTTTGTTTATAAATATATAAACAAAACCATATACAATAGAATATTATAGGATGGATATAATAGAAGAGATTAATTATTGTTAATTAATTAGTGTTTCCTCAAGAGTTCTAAAAAGAATTATTAACGGAACTGTTCAGTGGAATCAGAACCATTAAATTCTTTATGTATAGGAAGGGAACTATATCTGAATCATTCCTCCTTTGTTTATTATCATTCTAAACACACTAGTGAAAGTAAATTAAAATTTTGTTTATTAGTAAAGTGGCAAAATCATGGTGAGTTGTTTTTTAGGTTAGGAAGAAATTCAATCAAGGGCACTTACAGAATTGAAATGAAAAACAGTTGATAATTGGATGGCTCATTTACATATCATTAGCAAGCTTTCATTAAGGCATAGTTATCTGAAATTCCTCACAAATTAAAGTTCTTGCCAGTCCCAGATGCGAAGCAAGAAGACAGAAAAAAGAATTAAATGCAGTTCAAAGGCCTCCTCTGAAATTTTTGCGTGCAGCCAAGAAGAATCGGAGGATTTTCGTCTTTAAATAGCTGTTCAGGTGGTGCTGAGCTGAAAGTCTCGCCAGTCTCTCAGATAGCAGGAATATCAGCACCCTTCCCCAGGCAGCCCCAGTCAAAGTGACATGTTTGACTGACCGCAGAGGAGTGAAACTCAAAGCTGCGCCCTGTCCACTGGCCACACAGCACACCGACAGCACACGGCTCTGCTTGACAGCGATAACATGGACTTTGATCTAAATCCCCACTGTGTGTTTAAAAGATGCAGCTACAGCTGTTAAAGTCGAAGGAAGCCGGAGAGCGAGGGCAGAAGGGATCAGAAAACTTGCTCCTGAAGTCTTGCCCACTGAACCATTTGTGCTAGTTAAATTGCCCAGGGGTTGGAGAGTTGGGCCATGTGCATTGTCAGAACCAACCATTTATGATTCAAACAGTATCTGGAGTTCAGGGTAGAGCAGACTTTCTTCGCAACCAACTTAGAGGAGGGAGAGAATAATATCCGATTATGTAGACTACCTTCTTAAGCCTTGTGAACACAAACAACACTACATTTATGCTGTATTGTTGACTATAGTGTGCGTTGCTACTGCTTGATGAGTATTTTTGGCTGTACAACTACTAAAGGTTTAGAAAATATGACCACAAAATAGATGCATTGCATTGAGTTGCACTTTTCTGTCACTTTGCTGAACATTTACGGTAATGGATGTTATCACTCGTGTCATAGGAAAACAGCAACTCTGTCAGAAACGCTATATGTCACTTCAAATGTCAACTTGAATAGTGTAGGTTTGTGTATGTTTATCAAAAACTTTTTCATTCAGTTTACTATTTCATTAGTTACTACTAGTTTGTGTGTGTGATTTAAAAGCAATTTTACCTCATCTCGCCCAAAAAAATGAGGGATGCTCTACTTTTCAGGTAACTGGTTCACAATTTAGCACATAATGACAGTCGATCAATGGAAAGATGTGCAGTTAAATAACTTTATGCTAAATCAGTCCTCATCAAGAGCTCAGACGAGTGCAGAGAGCATGGGATATTATTACAGGCAGAAGCAAATACAAGGAGCTGCTATCACTCCATGATTTTAAGTAAATTTGCATTTGATTGCAGACAGAAAGCAGACAACCCAGATTGGAATATTTATATATGCAGGGGATTTGATTTAAAGGGACAGTTTTACTCACATTTATGACAGTTGTTGTTATTATTAACTAAAACTAATAAATCAGTTTTGTTAATTGAAATAAAGATGAAATATGATCAAATATAAATATTAGATGAAAAACTTAAACTTACAAAACTTAAATGAAAATTAGAAATAGTGCCCTAACTAAAATAAAATAAGTTCAAGTACTAAAATGCTAAATACAAAAAAACATTTATAACACTTTAGTATGGGGAACAATTCTCACTTTTAACTAGTTGCTTATTAGCTTGCATATTGGCAGCTTATTAGTACTTATAAAGCACATATTGATGCCTTATTCTGCATGACCATATTCTACATCCCATAATCCTACCCAATACCTAAACTTAAATGCTACAACAACTACCTTACTAACTATTAATAAGCAGCAAATTAAGAGTTTATTGAGGCAAAAGTCATAGTTAGTGAATATGTGTTCCCCATATTGAAGTGTTACTGAAAAAAAAAGTGACAAAAGCACATAAATTGACTAAAACTTAAACTAAACTTAAAATAAAAAAAAAAAGGCTAATTCAAATGATTAATAAATACTATATAAATAATACTAAAAATAATACTGCGTTTATGTTATTCTAAACCTGACTTTTTTCAATGTTAATGTTAACTTTATGCCAGATAACTCAAACATATGTAGACAATTTAACTATGTTAAACTGTTCAAGACCATCATGGACAATGGATTTTGAATGCAACTTCCAAAAACAATTGCATCTTAAAGAATAAAAAGTCACATTAAAATGTCTACATTTGGTCCGTTCAAGTTGCACCATGTGCAAATCATTCTCTTTAAAATGAACTCTATAAACCTTCAGGTGACAAACTCTGCAATTGTTTTTTTCTGATGGAACACAGAAAATAATCAAAATGTCTAAGTTGTTCTTTTCTATGCAATGAAAATGCACGGTGATCACCAACAGTCACGGTCATAATACATGAACCCAGGTCCTCCTGCATGCTAAATGAAAAGCGACCAAAAATCATTCCATTTCCGTTAGAGCTGGTGATTTTCAGACCTGTGACATGAGTGACACCAGCTGTGATGCAACTTTATGCAAATAGAAAGCAATATGATGCAGCCATTACCAGCGGGAGTGAAGACAGTGACTTGGCATCTGTTCAATTCAGTTGCCATCAGTGGAAACAGTGCTCAACATAAATAATTATTACATTGTAAAAAAAAAAAAAAAAAATGTCACATGTGTTTATGCAAGTCACATGCGTGTACAACTGTCCCCTTATTGGTCAGAGTTTTCTCAGCATCATTCATTAAAATGATTGACAAGTTCGCTTCATGAGCATATTGGCTTTTTTTTTTTTTTTTTTTACTGTCGAGAGACACGCAAACACTATACGAATGTAGCCGTCATTCCTTCTGTTAAATTATATTCATATTAATTCAAGCGCGCTCTCTTTGTATCTCCCATCGCTGTCTAGGCTAACAGTGTCGAGACAGTGTGGAAACACTGTATGAATTTCATAATGCAGCAAGATCGAGAATCAAGGCTTCGCCAGGACAGCGTTCTTGCACGGATACAACATTTTAAGATGATAAGGTGCTCTTTGGTTTTTTAATTGCAGTAACTAATGTGCTCACTCACAGAATCGAACACTGCTGCATTTATATTTATATAACACATTTCCCACTATGAAATATGATATCGTTTGGGTCGTTGATCCGTTGGGTCAGATTTCTTTCATACCACAAGCGAACTACTCCAGAGTTCGTTTGCAGTAGGATTAATAGGATTTCAATCAGTTCATTTGGAATTATTCAGCTTTTAAGAACAAGCAGAAGAGATGCTAGTTTCTCCTGTAGTGGGCGGGACTAATGCGCAAATGGCAATCTCATTGGCTGGCGCTCATCTATTACTATCCCTGCTTTGATTTCAGCAAATCAGTTCAAGCGAACGCTGACAACGTGATTAATATTCATGAACCCAGCAGCTCATCAAGTCGAGCTTCCATAGAAACGCTCTGCTCCGCGCCAGTGGACACGCACTGTTATGAATGCCCGTGCGCATTTTACTTTCGCTTTCAAATTAGCGATAATTAGGCAGGCGACAATTGCTTGAATGGGGGGTTCATTATTATTCTTAATGAAAAACTAAAACAACAAAACAGTACAATGACAAACTCGCTTAAATAGGCGCTTTTACATTTCGCTTTGAAACCAAACATTCCTCCATCGTCTTGTTAGTCAAGAGTGAGGCGAAATGGGCGAAGTGTGCAAGTGACACCGGCAAGCCTAGTGGGAAGCATTCTCCCCAAAACCAGTTCAGGGCAAATCCCGCTCTGCAGTAAGGTTAGGGTGTAGGGTAGGGTTAAGGGTTAGTATTTGTTGTAGCATTGTGTAAGCAATCAGCATTGTGATTGACATGACCAATGAAATCTTTCAAATCAGCTGTGGGGCAGAGTTTGCTGACTGCCTGTAAATGTTACTGACAAATTAGAGTGGTTAAAGGACAGATGGAAGGTTGAATGGATACATGAACAAAAATGGGAATGCATTGTAGTTTGTATAGCTGCTACTTCACGTTCCTCATCTTTTAATTGGAAAGAAGACCACAGGCAGGTGAAGAAAGAAGAAATCACATTTTGAACTTCTGTCATGTCCTATTACATCTTACAACAGCGAAAGCCTCCCTGTCCCCGTCACGGCTCTCTCTCACTTCCAAAAGCTCTTTGTGTTCAACATGTCTATGGCCAAAAAACATCAAAATAACCTGCCAAATCAAAATTCATAGCTTCCTCCCACCGGACCGAGCTAAACTCACTCCTGTGAATCATGAATCAGCCTTGTTGATCCTGATCAGAGTCAAGAGCTACAGAAGGCAACAGAGCCTGTCTGCTTTACCTTAACCAGCTGTGATAGTTTGTATTTTGACCGGCCACCTTCCTGTCACAAGACTAGTCTATGATCATGCATGGAAATAGGTTTTTAAAAGCACCACTTAATTTATTTACATCGACAAAAATTCCCAATGCCAAAACCATATTTGTGACAGACGCTGAAGTGTAGAACAGTAGACATGTTTTTGACACCGTCTGTCTCCATTACCTTTTCATTTTTTTTCTGCCCATAAAGAAAGACTTCCCTCACACTTCCTGTTTCATTTCCTTCTCTTTGAAGTGCATGCCACCTTCAAAGATCGGAATTAACTCTGAGAGCTGATGTTTCGGATGAGACTTACATCAAAAGAATGTTTGAGATGACTCGTAGCGGTGTTACTGGCAAATCCGTGCGGTCAATTTTGAGGAGAAAGCTTCACATAACAACAGCTGAAAATGCTTATAGACATTGGCTCTTGGCAGTTTCCGTGAGCAAAATAATATATCTAAGCAAAATGGGCCTGACGCTGCAGAATACAGTATGTGCAGGTTTGGAGGCAATAATAAAGAAGTTTAGAAACTGTGCTTGCTGATTCTTCAGTACTTGGAAGAAAGGCTACATGTCTTCAAAAAGAGAAATGTTTATGTACAAGCAATTACTTTGGATTAATCTCTAAACATTCACCTATGATTTTTTTCATAAAATGTCTATATTTACTTGTCATTTATTAGTAAAAGAACAATATACATACACTTGATGTATCCTTTCCAACATTAAATTATATTATTTATAATATAACAGCATTATATTGACCACGCTATTGGCTATTCAATTTATACTCTAAAAAATGCTGGGTTGGGTTGTTTAAAAATGCTAAAAACAACCCAAGTTGGATTGAAAAAGGACAAACCCAGCGGTTGGGTTAAATGTTTGCCCAACCTGCTGGGTAAACTATTGTTTAAAAATTTCTTGCTTAAAATGAAAATGAATATTTATTAATAAGTTTAATGAATAATAATTAAACAATAAACATTTATTAAGTTGCTTATTAATAAATGTTCACCTTTTGATTATTATTGTTGCCTCTAGTAATTATGTTTCTGATTTTTATTTTCCAACCTATTTTGGGTTCATTTTAAGCCAGTCATATATTAATTTTTAAACAATAGTTGGGTTAAATAAAACTGCTCAGCACGTTGGGCAAACATTTAACCCAACCGCTGGGTTTGTTAATTTTCAACCCAACTTGTGTTGTTTTTAACCCAGCATTTTTTAGAGCGTGTTATTCTTAAAGGGTTAGTTCACCCAAAAATAAAAATTCTGTCATTAATTGCTCACCCTCATGTCGTTCCACACCCGTAAGACCTTTGTTCATCTTCGGAACACAAATAAAATCCGATGGCTCAGTGAGGCCTCCATTGACAGCAAGATAATTAACACTTTCAAATGCACAAAAAGGTACTAAAGATATATTTAAAACAGTTCATGTGACTACAGTGGTTCAACCTTAATGTTATGAAGCGACGAGAATACTTTTTGTGCTCCAAAAAAAAAAATCCAAATAATGACTTCATTCAACAATATCTAGTGATGGGCGATTTCAAAACACTGCTTCATGAAGCTTCGAAGCTTTACGAATCTTTTGTTTCGAATCAGTGGTTTGGAGCGTGTATCAAACTACCAAAGTCTCGTGATTTCAGTAAACGAGGCTTTGTTACATCATAAGTGTTTCGAAAAGTTTCGAAATTTCAATGGTTCACCACTGGGGGGCGTGACTTTGGCAGTTTGATACGCGCTCTGAACCACTGATTCGAAACAAAAGATTCGTAAAGCTTCAAAGCTTCATGAAGCAGTGTTTTGAAATCGCCCATCACTAGATACTGTTGAATGAAGTCATTATTTTGTTTTTTTGGTGCACAAAAAGTATTGTCGACACTTCATAACATTAAGGTTGAACCATGTGAACTGTTTTAAATATGTCTTTAGTAGCTTTCTGGGCATCTGAAAGTGTTGATTATCTTGCTGTCAATGGAGGCCTCACTGAGCCATCGGATTTTATCACAAATATCTTAATTTGTGTTCTGAAGATGAACGAAGGTCTTATGGGTGTAGAACGACATGAGGGTGAGTAATTAATGACAGAATTTGGTTAACACTTTATTTTGATGCTCCCCAATAGACATTCTTCTGACTATAAGTAACTTTGCGAGTACATGTCAACTTATCCTACTAAGCCTAACCGTGTCCCAGTACACTGAGAGTTAGTTCACATGTATTTGCAAATGAATGACAGTTAGTTGACATGTAGTTGCTAGTTAGTAGAATGTCTAAAGTGGACTAATAAAGTGTAACCAAATTTGAATAAAAAAATACTTCAGAATGAGAGAAATTATCTAAAGATCTCACAAAATATATTCACAATTTAGGTGACAGAGTAATATAATAAAAACTATAAATATCACCTTAGCCTTTGTAATGTTCTTGAACTCACAGCAGGTGAAATATGCAAAAAAGGCCTTCACACTCAAGGCTGACTGTCATACTGCCTGATTTTAAAAATGTTTCCAGAAATATCTGATGGTCTTGACAAAAGTAGGGACACAACTGTGAAAAAGAATTAGTGTGCTGTTCAAAATAATCAACGTAAAATTTAAATATTTCATGCAAGATGATCTGCAATGAAATATGAGAGTTCCATGCTATTGTGTGATTAAAACTTTGAAGTAGGAATCAACAAACAATATAAGAATAACTAATATTGTATTTTATAGCTGAGTGCACCTTGATTGGAATGATTTGCCTCTGGCATTCTCAATTATTTACCTGTGTAAAAGCATTGTGAGACGTTCATGTCGCAAGTAAACGATCTTGCTACTATTTTTTTCTTTGCTTTTCATCAAAAACAACCTTTGTGTTGCATCCCACCATGTTTAATAGTCTAGGCATTTTTTTAAACACAAATTAACTCAATTTACATTGCCAGAACTTCCAGAAGAAAAGAATAGTGTTAAAGTGTTAGATAAATTTAGGTTTTGGTTCTGCTTAAATGAAACGCAATTTGACATGGCATTTGTGTCTTATATGTTGATTCTTGTGAAAAGCCAACATCATCACAACTATGCAGTAAAGGCAGATGTAGGAATGAAAACAACAATCACAATTTATTATGCAAATAGATGTATGCAAGAAGACCAATCACGATTCAGTATGCAAATATTATGATGACATCATCAATGCTGGTTTGATTTGAATGGGTTGAACAATCTATCAATGCAATTCAAGGGTATAACTTTACATTTCTTATGATTACAAAGCTTGTGAAAGACTAAATTGACCTACATGAAGTCTTTACGTTTACGTTAAGCAGCTGAATTAATTGTGGAAGTTCAGAAGAATGTTTGAGGAATAAATCCCTGCCTTGTGGCACTATAATTATAGCTTTCTGCTGCCTCACTAATTCCTGGACAAAAATAAATCTTACAAAGCATGAATTAACAGAAGCTGCAGTCCAGTTCGGAAAAAAAATATGCTAAAATGTATTTGAAATACATTTATTTTGTGCTAAGTATACTACAAATACATTTATGTGCTAAAAAATACCCTGTAATTGTACTTTTGATATGTTAAACTGGTATACTTAAAGTCTGCTAAATTGGAACAGCTAATTTTGTAGTTAATGCACTTTAATTGTGCGTAAGTAGTGCTGAGATTCAACTAAACATATACTGAAGTATATTTGATTGTGCTAAAGTGGAACTATTACAAGTACACTTTAAATATCTTGCATTAAAGAACTCATAATACAGAAAGATCATACAGTCCTTATTAATAGTGATATTAAAACACTTTTTAGGTGTAATATTAAGAAATGTGCATTGTGCAATAAAGAAATACTCCAAATAAAGTTTAATTATAAAAGTTTATATTAGTAAGTCTTAAGTGATATGTCAATAAATATGTTAATGGATTTTAAGTAGTATGATATAAATGTATTTTAAATAGATTTTGGTATAGATTTTTTTACTAGGGTTCTCAAAGGCAAAAAGAAGGTGCCTGAGGAAAGATAATATTACTGGTTCTGTTCTGGAGTGGAGCTTAAACCTGCTGTGAAATCACATTTACGGTCAGTCTGTGCCAGGCGAGACCACATCTTTGGTCAGTGCCTGAAGTGCCCACTCCTGTTAACATCCAGAGTGCAGCTTTCAGAGGGAATGGACCTTTCCTTCATCTGCAGGGAATCTCAGGAGGTCATTTGCAGTTTAAAAGGACGGTCTTCACTCACTAATCAACTTCTGCTATTTCATGGTTTTAAGCAGTTGACTAACCTCAACTGTGTAGATGTGTACTCGTTTATTTAAACGATGTGCAAATACCCCAGCAATCCTTTTATTTTTAGAGACAAACACATCGAAAAACCCCCTAACTGTCTTTTAGGGCCTCTGACATGTGTAATATCTTCAAACACATTCCGTTGTTAAATATTTTAACAATATATTTCAAAAGCTCATCCTGCAGAAATCCCTGTCAACAGTCCTTATTCAAATTACATGATTTCTGTCTTTGCGTTTTTGTCTTTAGCAAGGTTGTGGTAGACTTGGAGTGCCATTTCCAAAAATAAATTATAATCAATTGTGCAAAACTGTAAATCATTTTTATTTGTTGGGACAGTTGATGTACTATCTGATGACATGTTTTTATTAAAATTTTGGCTACTCATTTTTATCCAAAAAAGTGAAAAAAAAAAAAAAAAAGAAGGAATTGGCAAATATACTGATCATCAAAGCAGTTATTCTTCAAAAAAAAATAGCAAATGATTTTAACAATTTCATTTTTAATTCATAGAACTTTAATTCATAAAGTTCTCCATTTAAACTAAAAGTCAAAACACTTAATCATAGCAGCCAAGAAAATATCCCCCACACTATTATACCACCAGCAGGAGCCTGAACCATTGATAAAAGGCAGGATGGATCCATGCTTTCATGTTGTTTACGCCAAATTCTGCCCCTTCCATCTCAATGTCGCAGCAGAAATTGAGACTCATCAGACCAGGGAACATTTTTACAATCTTCTCTTGACCAATTTTAGCCTCAGATTCCTGTTCTAAGCTGACAGAGTGGCACCGGTGTGTCTTCTGCTGCTGTAGCTCATCTGCTTCAAGGTTTGACTTCTTGTGCGTTCAGAGTGCTCTTCTGCAGACCTCGGTTGCAACGAGTTACTGTAGCCCTTCTATCAGCTTGAACCAGTAAACCCTATGGTTGTGCGTGAAAATCCCAGTCGATCAGCAGTTTCTGAAATACTCAGATAAGCCCGTCTGGCACTAATAACCATGCCATGTTCAAAGTCACTTAAATCACCTTTCCTCCCCATTCTGATGCTCAGTTTGAACTTCAGCAGATGTCTACATGCCTACATGTCTACATTGCTGCCGTGTGATTGGCTGATTAGATATTTGTGCTAACATGCAAACAGGTGTACCTAATAAAGTGATTGTATGTGACAAATTAAATTAATTAATCATTTAATTACTGCAAAAAAAAAAACAAAAAAAAAAACATTAATTGACAGTCCTACTCAATATATATTCATGTTCCAACAGAAAGTCAGATGGTGTGCAGATGTGGTTCACCTCAAGTTGGGTGGCTGTGAGCATTGCTGGAGGGCAGCAGCAAGACTGAATTAGAGAAAAAGAGAGGTTGAGAAGGTCTCTATGCATCTTCTGCATTCTAATCCACAAGTTCACCTGTTATCTTTCTGTCTAAGACTGCATATGCATATGTCCTTCTTTAGCTAAGACATATTGAATCAAACAAAGAATACAAACGTGCTCAAATATCCTGTTGATGTGAACAAACAATATTTCAGTCCCTCTGAGACTTTGAGATGCAGATTGTCAGTAGGCAGGTTTCAAATCTTCCTATAAGCTGAAAATCTGCTTCAAGCACCTGTCCAGATGGATGTGCATATATAATTATTACGTTTCACAATTTTTCCGACACCATGTAATTAACTTTGCTAATGTTTTTTTTTTTTCTTTCCGTTTCACATTATCGTGTCAGTGAAATTAGGAAAAGGAGTGCTGCACAGTGGAATACAGCATTTGAACATTGTCTTTATAGATGACACTTGGGAAATGTTTGTGTTTTTGTGTCTAGAGAGCTAATAATCCTAATGATATCTCTGGTCTGCCCACATCCATGGGCAAAATACACCCCTATCATTACCACACACTCTTCTGTTCTCCCACAATTCTCAGTGCTCAAGTGCAATTCATATTGATCTGTATTTTTAAATCCTGCTCATAGGGACCCCAACACAGCATCTAACATTCTTCATTCAGCTTTAATCACCTAATTGGGTTATATGATATGCAAAAAGCAGTGTCAAATGAGTCCAAATGCTCGGTACGAAGCAGATGAACAATACCTAGACAACCTAATGCATCTGCTAAGATTCTGATGCGGAAAATTGGAGGACATTGATGTTTAGAGGAATTAGAGGAATGATGTTAATGGTTTGCACACATGCGCGTGGTCAGAAGAACATTGAACTAAAATACCACTTTCACTGGCACCTCAATAGCACTAAAGAATCTACAGCACGATCAGTCCGATTCCCGAAAGAATGACTTCTAGCAATCGCCCTCCTAGTGATCGTCAATTGGATCGTCATTCATGAACAATTCATTTCTTAGCGTTTATCAAATGACAAATGAATGAAAGACTCAGGACTTGGGACAATACATTACAATAATATGCTAAGAAATACCAATTTGCAATATCAAGCGGCATAACGAGCTGTTTTTTACAGCTAAAAATAACTGGATGACACCACATGCCACATGGTTGCACCCACTTTTACGTAACATGAAAAATAAAGTGGATAGGAGCCGCTCTTCTTTTTACTGAATCAAAACCATACAGCGCAACAAGTTTAGACCAATTCCTGACCAAATGACTAGTGAGTTGATTCTTTAAAGTGAATCAGAAACCTACAGCACAACCACTCTATATTGAGTCAGTTCTTCTTAGTGAATCAAACACACGCAGCTAACAACTCTGAGACTTAAATCAGTATACTGACTGGCTGTTCATATGACAACATGTAGTTAAAGGGTTAGTTCACCCAAAAATGAAAATTCTGTCATTAATTATTTACCCTCGTGTCGTTCCACACCCATAAGACCTTCGTCCATCTTCAGATGGCTCAGTGAGGCCTGCGTTGCCAGCAAGACAATTAACACTTTCAATGCCTATAAAGCTACTAAAGACATATTTAAAACAGTTCATGTGACTACAGTGGTTCAACCTTAATGTTATGAAGCGACGAGAATACTTTTTGTTCACCAAAAAAACAAAATAACGACTTTATTCAACAATATCTAGTGATGGGCGATTTCAAAACACTGCTTCATGAAGCTTTGAAGCTTTACGAATCTTTTGTTTCGAATCAGTGGTTCGGAGCGTGTATCAAACTGGCAGTGTTTTGAAATCGTCTTCATTATTTTGTTTTTTTGGCACACAAAAAGTTTTCTCGTCGCTTCATAACATTAAGGTTGAACCACTGTAGTCACATGAACTGTTTCAAATATGTCATAGCTTTCTGGGCATCTGAAAGTGTTAATTGTCTTTCTGGCAGTGCAGGCCTCACTGAGCCATCGGATTTTATGAAAAACATCTTAATTTGTGTTCCAAAGATGAACGAAGGTCTTACGGGTGTTGAACGACATGAGGGTGAGTAATTAATGACAGAATTTTCATTTTTGGGTGAACTAACCCTTTAAAGATAGCCTAGACATTATGCATTTTATCAAAAGTAGTCTGTGTTTCCCATTTTTGTTTGTTTAATACACAGTATAATATATGGCTAACTATATCCCTAGTCAAATGACAATACCAAGATGACAGATGTCCTGAAAGTTATTTCTGCTACACGACTGCAAACCTAAAGAACACACTTCAAAAGTCAAGAATTCTTCACTGAATACAGTACAAACTCTAAAAATCCAGCAAAACTTTAAAATTCTCAATGCAAAACCCCCATAGTCCACCTGAACTGTCAAAACAGGTTATTCAAAAATCAGCATAATATTGACATCAGCCATGAGCACATCAACATATCATCACCAGATCTTTTCAGTTTTGGCATACAACATAAGATCAGTCATTTACATAGAAATCTTAAAACTACTACAGGATCAAAACCAGCCTGTTCAGTTCTAAGGGACAAGAGGGCAGAAATGGTCATGTAAGACTAAATGATTACTGTTTTAGTACAAGAAGCCTTGACTAATATAAAAAGAGGAATTTGGGGGAAAATGCTGCAAAGTGTTCAATATGTCACTTTTAATATAATCCTGTTTAATAAATCTATGTGCTGTAGCTATTTCAGCAGATGTTGAGGTGTGTCTTATTGCTACGCCATTCTAAGTGAATAATGTGTTTATGTTGTTGTTTTAAACTATGTAGTGTGGCTAATTAAATAAGACATCATAATTATCAACACAGTCTGTTTATCTGACAAAACAGCTTGTTAGAAGCCAAATCTCAAAGAATCCTTGTTGATTCTTTGGCTGGTACAAAGTATCCTCATTGGGCTTGCCTTCAGTTTGAGTTTCAAACAGCACCTTTAAGCCAGCCAGTTCACATGGCGGCCATTTTGGATGTGCTTTCCAGTGTTTTCCAGTCTTGTAAGTGTGTCTTTGAAGTTTGTGAACAAAGTCTCTGCAAGGCAAGTCAGTGCAACTGATGGCCATCTTGGCAAAGCCACCTGGCAGCCATTTTCTAGTCCGGTAAGCACAGCTCCTATTTATCTCAAAGATTGTTAGTTTTAATAACAAATGTCAAATCAGCAATGAAATCTGACAGTAATAGAGTTATAGATTTTTGTCAGGTTGATCTAGACTGGGTATTTTAATGTAAAGATGGGATTTTCTTACAGCTGTATTGCAATTCATCACGTTGTTTTTTTGTTGTTGTTGTTTTTTTTTTTTTTGTTTTGTTTTTGTTTTTTTTTTGTAATGTTTTAATGGCATCATATACTTATGATTTTTATATATTTTTTTGCCTGTGGTTCATTTACACTCTTGTTCAAAATGTTGGGGTTAGTAAAAAATAAATACTTTTATTGAGCTAGGACAGTAAAGACATTTATAATGTTATAAAACATTAATAAAACATCAAATAAATGCTGTTCTCTGAACATTCTATTAATCAAAAATCATGGAAAAATGAATTACATTTTAAAATATATTAACATTAAAACAGTTCTTTTAAATGGTAACTTTCACAATATTACTGTTTTTACTGTATTTTTGATCAAATAAATGCTTTTTAAACTAATGTTACATTTTTAATGACAATTTTCACCAGTTTGCTTTCTCGTTAACAGTTAGCATAGAATGTCTTTTTCATTCATTCATTCTTTTTTTTTTTTTTTCTCAGTATACTTTGAGCCAAGACTTTCCTCCAATAATCATAAACCATTTTCTCACCTAAACAGACACAAGAAACAGTTTTGTTTATGGGTCTTTGCCAGAAGTGAGCAGCTGTCAGGGTCGGAAATGGGCTTTTTATTTATACATAAAATGGGCTAGTTTATTTTCAGTGATATTTTTAGTTTTATAGGAGCATATTTTTTGATAATGGTAATGTGGATTTTTGATTATACTGTATTTTTTTTTACTTTACAGTTTATTTATTTTGAATCAAATATTGGCTCCACATTCATCAACACTCTTGTCAGAAACAATCTGGACTAATCTGACAGGTATTTAATATCTGCTTCCTCATTTCTGCCTTTTGTTCTCTTTTTATTAATATATATATATTATCTGGTGGCTGCCATAGCATTACTTACACAACAACATTATGTTGCGATCAGGAAAATCTCAGCCTTTTATTGACTGAGAAATTGTCAGTTGTTGAGCTCGGTTGTGTGAAAGTTCCTTTGCACAATGTCAGTGTGGAATCTGAACTGGTTACAGAACATTTGATGATGGAGTTCTTAAATCTTTTCTTAATTAGGATGGAGTCTTAGGGTATGTTTACACAACAACCGTGTAATAAAAAAAAAAAAAATCGAAAAGCTTTTCCTTTGCTTTTTGTGCCAACAGACAACCACGCTGCCAAAACAATCACACAGATCCGCAAAAACAATTAAAAACGCTGTATTATGCTGCCAAGTTAGTAGCTGGCGATGTCACTTTGTATAGAAACTTTTCGTAACTATAGACTGAACATGTAATAGGCATGATGTCACCATTTTCACAAATTTGCGTTTTTGTTGTTTACATGGAGACGATAACAGTATCGTTTTCATAAAATTGCACTTTGAAACCAGATTTTTTCAGACCGCCAAAATGTCATTGTCATGTAAATGAACAGCCAACATGCATAAAAAGTTTTCCATTTTTAGTTGAAAATGGTGTTGTGTAAACGGCCCCTTAATTTCGACATAATTTGGATGGAATGTGTTTCCCCAAGCTGTTATAATGATTCATCCAGTGACAAAGTGAGTGTCCGAAAAGTACCATTTTAGCCACTTCATAGCATTTATGTCATGTGTTTAATTTAAAACTGTAGCTTTATTGTCACCATAGATCATAATAATTGTATTGGTGTCCAGGGTCATGGTCCACCAGGAGAGCTTTCTGCTATTGGCATGTTCTTGAGAAACTACACATGATTTCACAAGTTGAGATTCTACATTTTATCAAACAGTGACCTTGGTGTACTGCTATGGAAATTTCAAAAGTAACCTTATCTTACATAGTGGAAGCCTTGATATCAAATCTTTACTGTATGTAAAGAACTTGTACTGCAAAGAGTCCAGCCATGCCCTAGTGGCAATATCAAAAATGCTTGAAAATATCTGCAAAGTCTAGTCTAGTGCAAAGACTTTCACATCTAAAGTGTATTGCTCTTCTGTGAACTTTTTCTTCAGCATTAGTTTTTACTTCACACATAAGAAAAGTTAAATTAATTCATACAGCGTCATGTCAGCAACACGGTTGCGCCGTGTCTGGTTATGCAATGAACCGAAGGCATTTCTCACAAACACATACACACCACTGTCAGGGGTGTCAGGCTGTCAGAGTGTCCCAAAGACTCGCACACTGAGTTTAGCTGATAAAGTGTCACCCTAGACTCATGGGAAAGTCACAAGTTTTTATTAAAAAACCCTTTCAGCAATTAAACAGGCATAAAGAGAGTAGAGAGCGAGAGGTTTATGTTGCTGTTGAAATGTTGTGTGGGAAGTAAACCACAAAGAAAGAGAGAGAGAGAGGTGAAACTAATTTCTAAAATTTAAAGCAATAATATACCTAAAACGGTAATATCTGTCATTTTGATCAATTGATCAATCATTGTTGATCAAAATCTGTATGCTGTTTTTTTTTCTTTTCTGTAGAACACAAAAGTAGAATTTTAAGAAGAATCAATATTGGCTAAAAGATTATTTTCTAAAAGATTTATATTTCAAATAAATGCTGTTCTTTTTCATTTCTATTCATCAAAGAATCCTTAAAAAAAAAAAAAAAAAAAACGTATCAAGGTTTCCACAAAAATATTAAGCAGTACAACTGTTTTCGACATTGATAATAAGAATTATTATTATTTAATTTTTTTTAATATTTCACAATATTTTTTAAATGTATTTTTGATCAAATAAATGGTGAGCATTAGAGACTTTTTCAAAAACAAAAAATCGTACATGGCAGTGAATGTGTAAACACTTTATTTATGTGTAAAATGTCTTTAATGAACATATTGCAGAATGCATCTTTAAATTGTTCATTACACAAAATTATTGTATGTCTTCAAAGACTTTTTATCAATTTTATTTGTCAAGCAATTATATCTTTAAAAAAAACAACAACAAAAAAAAGCCATAATACAGATCTGGAAAACTGCATGAGAATGACTAGTGTAAGTGTATTTGGTGAGATATCCCTTAAATAGAAAGGCTGCATATTTTATTAATGCGGGTTTGTATACGCGTATGCAAAAAGAGAGAAAGAGTCAGTGTTTGGGCAGTGTTTTACACAGGAGCAGCTGTGAATGCTGGGAACTCATAAATAGAAACACAACAATTGCCATCTGCCTCACATATGTGTTCCACCTCTCTCTCAGGTTTATTCTACCTATGACTCGATCTGTCAACACAAACAGAAGCATATTCCTCTGTTCCTCCATCTCATCTGCCCAGCATGGAGACCTAGAGAGCTTGTGTTCATGGATTTCATTGTCAATGCATCAGAATACCGTGCTTCAGCTGTACATGTTGCTACGTGGCAAGTTATTTAATAATTATGCTGTTTGTTGTCACCTATTTCAACAACCAAAGATCTACATGCATAGGTGTAGGATTTGAGTTTAGTGTGTGTTTAGTGGCAAACACAACAGCAGTTAAATGCTACGGCGGCAGAATTTCAATCCAGCAGTTTTGGAGTCAACCGCAGGGGACCTGTGGTCCTAATGTCACATCTGCTGTGATTCACATAGCCAAACAATTCTTTTTCAAACCTGTTTCTCCATCTGCATGAATGACTCGGGGTTTGTTCCACAATATAGTGAGCAGCCTACATAGGCAGCATTTTAAGAAACAGTAGGCATGTTCCTATTGTGAAAGCAGCTCCATAATTACGGTGTATTTTACAATAAATACTGCAATTTAAAAGTTTTGGGTTAGTAATTTTTTTTTATTTATTTTTTTTATAAAGGAATTGCAACCAGGATCATTGGAAAAATGTGCTTCTACCTACAATTCACTGCAGTTTCCAGCTGAAATGAACACCAACAACATTTTATTCCTTTTCACACAAATTAATATTATATGGGCAGATTATCAATTTATAAAGACTTATTTTTGTGTGGTTCCTTGCAAAATACTCAAAAAGACCTCAAAACACAGTTTTTCAAAAAGAGTGTGATTTATAAACTAATACATTTTAATGTTTACATCATCCAATCAGGTCCATATGGCTTTTCTAGTGTTGTGAACCTGGTACAGCATTGCACTTCCAATGCAAAGCACTCAGGTGAAATACAAGTCACCAAAAAAATAGTTTAAAAACAAAGAAGCTAGCTAAAATGGCATGGTTGCTTCAGCAAATGCAGTTTTATCTAACATTTGCTATTGGTTAGGATTAGAGTAGGGTTTATTGTAGGTGCTACATTATTTTCAAACTCGATTACCTTGATTTCAAAAGCATTAACCTTTAGGCGGCACTCACCAGACATTTCATTTCCGAACTGCGGCGATGTACAATAACCAATATAATAAAACTTGCAAGATTCACATTTTTAGCACCACATTTCACTTTGAAAGTGTCACAAAATGTGCAACAAACAACGTAATACTATTTTGCAGAAATGTCACAGGAATGTTTTTTCAGTAAGTCTGGTTTGAGAACCCAGGTGAAAAAAAAGTACATTTCTATAATGTACTTAAAGTGCTCTATTTTCGCGTACTAATTTTGTACTTAATATACTAAGATTCTTCTTTAGTACTTCTTAAGATAATCTTAAGAACATCTAAGTGTACTCAACTGTGCTATTTTGAGACACCATGAATATGAACTAAAATGTGCTTTTAACATCTCTGTATTTAAAAAATGTATTTAGTTACCACTTGTAGTATACTTGAACCCATAGTGTACTACAAGTGGTAACTAAATACATTTTTTTAATACAAAGTATATTAAAAGCACATTTTAGATCATATTTCATGGTGTCTCAAAATAGCACAGTTGAGTACACTTAGATGTTCTTAAGAAGTACTAAAGAAGAATTTTTAGTATATTAAGTACAAATATGTGCACGAAAATAGAGCACATTAAGTACATATTTTTTGTTTGTTTGTTTGTTTGTTTTTACCTGGGAAATAATACCTTTATTCAGTAAGGCTGCATTAAATTTGTGAAAAGGTAAGGTACTAAGGTACCTTAACAGTAAAGTCTGTTTCAAACTTTGATAAAAAAATGTTTATTGAGAATAAAATTCAGCATATTAGAATGACTTCTGAAGGATCATGTGAAGACTGGAGTAATGATGCTGAAAATTCAGCTTTGATCACAGGAATAAATTACATTTTAAAATATATTCAAACAGAAAACGTTCATTTTAAATTGCAATAATATTTCATAATATTACTGTATTTTTGAACATATAAATGAAGCATTGATGAGCATAAGAGACTTCTTTCAATAACATTTTAAAATTGACTGTTGAATTTTGTGTGAAAAGTGCTACAGTATTTTTATGATGCTTGAAGTTCCTGCCTAAATAGAGCGTTCCTAATTGGTCACTTTCGAGGTTTAGTTTCAGTCTTAGAAGGCAGCTGCCTACTGTATGTAGGCTGTAGATAGCGAGGCAGAGCTCTCAAATCTCATTTGCGAAATGCACATTTAAACTAGCAGCTTCAAGACATGTCATGCCAGATTTGATGTCAATGACGTAAGATGTTCTCACGTGTCCTCTGAAATTGACTTGATAACATGTTGATAAATTGACACTTTCCAAACAGGTTTAGAGTGACATTTTGGGGCATACAGATAAAAGTTGGCTGTGTGAACCAGGAGATATCATGCCCTGAAGCTGTTTATTCCTCAGGCTGTGTTTATGTCTTCCACTTCTCTAAAGCTGTTTTGCAATGGTTAAAGCCCTTATGTCCAGCAAGAAGCATGTAAACAACCAACAAAATGACACTTTTTATATAGAGTACTGAAGCTCAATTCAATGAAAGGCACAAGCTGGCAAGATCTCTGAGTTTAGTGGTTTGCTGTGCAAACAGACTATGAGCTGTGACAATTTCACTATACGCCTTTGGAGACATCTCACATCTGAAGGTGTCCCTGAAAAGCAGAATTTGTGATTACACTGAATCATGTAAAAGAGTCAGAGCTGCATGTTTTAGGAGATTGCAATCTATAACTAAATTTTGATATTTTTACCTCACACATGGCACAGATATGTTTTTGGATGACTGTGTGAACTGGGTACATTCCACAAGATATTTGGGCTGATTTTGAGCCGATTTCTCCCCTTCCGACAATCCTAGGTAATGTCCCGATTATCTTGATGGTTCTACAGATTGTATTATCAGATTTTCCTGTGGTGTGAGGTGTGTTAAGAGTTACTGAATCTGCCCGGAATAACG